>NW_007043981.1:0-308 GCF_000164805.1 Carlito syrichta | reverse complement strand
TTTTCAGGGGAAATGGTTCCAATTTTTGTCTGTTTAGGAGTATGCTAGCTGTGGGTTTCTCGTAGATGGCTTTTACTATTTTGAGATATGTTCTATGTATGCCTAGGTGTTTGAGGGTTTTTATCAGGAAGGGGTGCTGGATTTTATCAAAAGCTTTTTCTGTGTCTAATTATATAATCATGTGGTTTATGTTCTGACATCTGTTGATGTATTTAATTAATTTATTGTCTTGTGAATGTTGAACCAGCCTTGCGTCCCTGGGATGAAGCCTACTTGGTCATGATGGATGATTTTTGAGATGTGTTGTT
>NW_007043980.1:0-392 GCF_000164805.1 Carlito syrichta | reverse complement strand
TTCCCGTACACACATACACCATTTTTATTTTTTGGGCCATTACCCCACACCCCTTATTGCTGCCAAAACCACATGGGCTGGGGGCAGGGGCTGGATGGACAGACACCTCCCCCTACCCATACCCTTCCTGTGTGTGGTTGGAAAACTTTTTTGTTTTTTGGGTTTTTTTTTTTTTTCTGAATAAAAAAGATTCTACTAAAAAAAATAAATAAATAAAGTTTTCATTCCTGAGGCACAGTATATAGATATATCCTTTTTTAAAAAAAATCCATTTACACCTGTCCTTTAAAGGAAGAATATGGAAAACAAAAGAATTATTCACATAGATGCTAGCATCAAAAGAAAGCCGCTAACAACCTTCTGCCACCCAGCAATAGTCCAGAACCATTATT
>NW_007043979.1:0-336 GCF_000164805.1 Carlito syrichta | reverse complement strand
TGGAATGGAAGGGAAGGGAATGGAATGGAATGGAGAGGAATGGAATGAAATGGCGTGGAATGAAATGTAATGGAAATGAATGGAATGGAGAGGAATGGAATGGAATGGAAAGGAATGGAAAGGAATGCGGAGGAATGGAATGGAATGGAATGGATTGAATAGGAATGGAATGGAATTGAATGGAGAGGAATGGAATGGAATGGTATGGAATTGAATGGAAGGGAAAGGAATGGAGAAGAATGGATTGGATTGCAATGGAATGGAGAGGAATGGAATGGAATGGAATGGAATGGAATGGAATGGAAATGAATTGTATATAATGGAATGGAATGAAAT
>NW_007043978.1:0-386 GCF_000164805.1 Carlito syrichta | reverse complement strand
GAGACCTCATCTCCACAATAAATCAAAAATTAACCAGGCGTGGTAGCGCATGCCTGTGGTTCTGACTACTTGGAAGGCTGAGGCCAAAGGATGGCTGGAGCCCAACAAGTTGATACTGAGGTGGCCGTGAGTGTGCCACTGCTCTCCAGCCTGGGCTACAGAGTGAGACAACAATGCAAAAAAAAAAAAAAGCAAAAGAAAAAGAAAAGAAAACAGAATCAAGAGATTGGAACAAAGTCTCCAAGAAATGTGATTATGTAAAATGTCCAAGCCTAAGAATCATAGGTGTTTCTGAGGGAAAAAAGACAGCAACACATCTGGAAAATCTATTTGAGGAAATAATAGAGGAAAACTTCCCTGACCTTGCCAGAGATTTAAACATCCAG
>NW_007043977.1:0-302 GCF_000164805.1 Carlito syrichta | reverse complement strand
CAAAAGTTATATAAATCCCTGATAATATCAGGATTGAGGGATCCCTGGGGGGCCACTGATTTTGATTGTCTAAGGGATATGTAGGCCAGTCCTGTGTACAGAGGCGAATTAGGTTGGGCTTAATATCAGGAGAGAGAGAAAGGGTAGAGAGATTGTTTAAAAGGCATTTGAGAGGAGAATCGGCTGGCAGAGAGGATGAGCCCCCCATAGGGAACAGGCAAACCCAATGGGGCGTCCCCCAAAGTCAGCTGTCCAAGAAGTGTGGCTGTGGCAAAGTCTGTTGTCACAGAGGTTTGGCACAG
>NW_007043976.1:0-386 GCF_000164805.1 Carlito syrichta | reverse complement strand
CACGTGCCCCTTCCGAGTTTCTCCTCTCACCACCTGGCTTTTCTCTCTGCGGCTTGTCTGTACCTTCAGATTCCTGTCCTTGCCCCGCTGTTTCCCTGTCTAACGCCAGACCCCAGCCTCCGGTCTCCAGCACACCCGAAGCCGCCTGTCAAGATGCTTCCCTAAACAATGACTTTCCTTAGACGAGCACTGGCACCACATGTTGAAATAACAATGCTTGGCCGGGCACGCTGGCTCACGCCTATAATCCCAGCACTCTGGGAGGCTGAGGTGAGAGGATTGCCGGAGCCCGCAGGTTCGCGACCAGCCTGGGCAACTTGGCGAGACCTCATCTCTACAATAAATCAAAAAATTAGCCAGGCGTGGCGGCGCGCACCTGTAGTTCC
>NW_007043975.1:0-682 GCF_000164805.1 Carlito syrichta | reverse complement strand
TTAAATTTCTGTTTGTACTTTTATTTTGATAGGGACCGATGGTTTTGCAGTTGCCAAATATTTAGTATGAATTATTAAAATGTAACGAGTAATCATGTATTCCACGTCCCCAGGAAACATCTGGGAATCTGCACTTTCATATACAGAGTTTTGGAATCCACATACACAGGGAACATCAGGGCATCTTGCTGAGAACGGAAAGGGAATCCGGTTCTTGGAGTTCTCAATCGCCTAAATCTAGAAGTTCTCTTGATAAGGTTTAATCAGCAATCTGGGCTTGTATGTCACCACATTTTTAGTGTGTCTTCTGAAAAGGGAACCAGGAATCTTGGGTTCCAATTCCACAAGAACTTTATGGGTGTCTTTCTCTTGATATCCAAGGAACTGGAATTCTGGGTCAACAGATAATGCCTCAGAGTGTGTCTGAAAATGAAGCAGAAATTTCATTAATGGGTGTCCTCATATACAGAACACTAAACGACATGTTGCTCTAGATGTATAAGGAATCTTAGTCACACGAGTCCTCCATCCCAAAAACCAACAGAGCGTCTTGGTAATGAATAACTTCCAATCAGGTTTTGGGAGTAGGAATCTGCATAATAAGTGTCCTCACACACAGAAAACTGCAGTGTCTATTGGAAAGGAAGAATAAGGAATCTGGTTTAAACGTGTCCGCAATCCC
>NW_007043974.1:0-2814 GCF_000164805.1 Carlito syrichta | reverse complement strand
TTACCCTCCAGGGACTGATTTCAATTTTATGAGGGCCAGCTACAAATGCTAGGCTGTTGTTCATTCCATTACACTGTGTTTTCCTGCTTGTTTGAGGGAAGACTCAAAGTAAGGTTTTACTTTTAAGAGTAAACAAATCAATGCCTACATCACTAAAACCCTATTTTTAGTGTCATCATGCTGTTTTTCTTTCTTTCTTTCTTTTTCTTTCTTTCTTTCTTTCTTTCTTTCTTTCTTTCTTTCTTTCTTTCTTTCTTTCTTTCTTTATCTTTCCCTTCCTACCTCCCTCTCTTTTTCTTTTACATTTTTTTCTGAAGAGTGTTGGGTGAATATTTTAATCTACAAAAAAATCTATTCCTTGGTTTGAGAAGTAATTTTTTAAAGTGCAGCCAGAGTATATTATAAATATATATTGCAAATATGTTGTATGTGTGTCAATATGTGCATATATGTATGCTTGTGCCTGGAAGAGGATTTAGGCATTTTGCTTTGGTTTGACATTGGGAATTGCATTCACCCAACTTGCACACTTCAGTACACCTCTGTTCATCATACCCTTCATCTCCTTTTTACCTGATCAGTTCCTTTTCTCTCTCAATGTTCACTTTAGATGCCACTCCAGGAAGATTCCTGAAGGCTTTTCCTTACACAGCATTCATGATAAGGTTGTTAATATGATTATTCTCGAATAGTCTGCAAATTCTATGATGGTTAAACATTTTCTGATTGTCCGCTGCTCTACTTTCAGTTAGCTCAATAGCAAGTTCTTAAGAAAATTGTTTGACTAAAGAAAATAAAGAAGGAAGGAAAGAAAAGTGAACCTTCTTCATTCTTTTGATATTCTATTAAAAATCATTTAAGTGCTTGATTTCACAGACTAGTAAAACCTCTTTGGAAGACAACATAGCGATTTCTGAAAGAACTGGAAATTGACCTTCCATATGACCCAGCAATTCCCTTACTGGGAATATACCCAGAGGAGCTCAAATTATTCTACAAAAAAAGATACCTTCAAACGTATATTTGTTGCTGCTGTATTCAGAATAGCAAAAACACAGAACCAACCATGTTGCCCACTGAAGCTGGACTGGATTTTAAAAATGTGGCACATATATACAATGGAATATTATGCAGCCAAAAAGAAGGAAAAATATATGGACTTTACAGCAAATTGGATGGGTTTGGAGTCGATCATACTCAGTAATTTACCACAGAAACAAAGAACTGAGTTCCATATGTTCTCACTCATAAGGTGACCTTGAAAAATTATAATGCTGTGGGAGGTTGATTGACAGTAGCAGAAAACTGTCAGGGGAACGGAGGTGGGACTGGCAGTTGAGGGAAGCTGCTAAGGGATGGAAGGGCATACCTCATCAGCCAGGATACCTGCATGATCAATGTTTATATGCTTAACCCTGAATTGTACTCCATATATTTATAGTAAAATTTTTAAAAAATAAAATATTCTGGATCTAATAAATAAATAAATAAACAAAAAGTAAATAAATGTTTGATTCCCCATTTTCTCTTTAGTTGATTTGAGAGATATATACAATTTTTCTTAAAGCACTAATTTCTCATTATTTCTTATAAATTTTGAGGTACATTGAACTCTTTGCTAACTTATAGGAATGGAAGAAATATATTCTTTCTTTTGTAATTAATTTTAATATATTAATATGTTTGTAATAATCAAACACCAAGATACTGTTGATTTAAATTCCAGTGGTTCCATGATTCATATTCATTCATGTCACTCACCTCCTGACTTCTCATTAAGATGAAATAAATTATGATGCAGAGAATCACATCATATCCTGAATTTATTGTGCCCTTACAATGTATATTTTTTTTGGATTTCTTAAGTAATCTATAATAGCAATAATAACAACAAAATGGAAATAACCTCAAGGCATTGCCCAGATCTGTTAGCAACAAAGTGTTCTTAACTACTCCATAAAATGGACAAATGAATCTTTTTATTTCTCTACTCATTTTGTAAGTGCTCTGTCTGTCTCTTTGTTCACCATCTGGGCACATATAAAATATTTCCTTTGTTGTGAATGGACTTTATTTTTCAATTTGTCCTTTACTTGTATCTTTGAAAGTACTTGACATTGCCATAGAGAATCTGTCCAAAAATACCATAGTTAGGATTTTTAAAAAATATCTTATTGATATTTTATAATGGAGAGACATCAGATAGACATGTGGAGAATTAGTAGGGAAAATAGTTAGGGAAAATGGCTGCTGGCCAGAAAAATTGGGTACTTCATTTTCTTCTTATTAGTGAAATGAACTGAGCTCAATATAGGCAGCAAAATCATTTTTAGGTTCAGTAAAATAGGATAAGTATACATTACCAGGTGTAATGACCTTTTAAATAAAGAGATATAATCCTGCTTGACTCAAAAGTTCTTTATTTAAGGCACCTACATATGGATGGTAGAATATAATAATTTATAAGAAATTTTAAAGCACTATGTTTGACTACATACATTAGATACTAATTTTAACAAGAATATTTGAAAACAATTTTACTCTCTTACTAATCAATATAAATTAGCAAAATGTCAGATAGGGTTATGGGCAGTTTTGTATTCTAAGCCCTGAAACAGAGACAGAATGAGTGCTATTGCTTTCCCTTCCATTAAAGGAAGAAATAAACATATCTTAAAGGTTCATAGAAAGAGTACAGTCATTTCTCAAAATCCCTGGGCAACTTTGTCACAGGACCTTCCACATAACCAAATCCACAAAAGCTCAAGTCCTTGATATAAAATAGCAAAGTACTTACATTTTTCCTATGTACAA
>NW_007043973.1:0-396 GCF_000164805.1 Carlito syrichta | reverse complement strand
TAGTTAAGACAGCTAGTTAATTCAGCAGGCCAGCCTTTTGGCTGGCTAGTTAATCAGCTGGCCAGCCAGCAGGCTAGCAGATTAAGTCAGCTAGTTTAGTCATCTGGCCAGCCAGCTTTATAGCTAGGTAGCTAGATAGTTAAGCCAGATAGTTAAATCAGCTGGCTAGCTAGGTAACTAGCTAGTAAAGTCAGCTAAATAAGGCAGCTGGTTAGCTAGATAAGCAACCTAGTTAAGTCACCACGCTGGACAGAAGGTTAGCTAGGTAGGTAAGTAATTAATTCAGCTAGCAAGCCAGTGGAATATGTAAGTAGGAAGTTAGTTATGTCAGCTGGATAGCCACCAAACTCTCTAGTTATGTCAGCTAATTTAGTCAACTGGTTATCCAGCTGCCTT
>NW_007043972.1:0-450 GCF_000164805.1 Carlito syrichta | reverse complement strand
GGTCTTGAACCTGTGGGCTCAGGCAATCCACTCACCTCAGCCTCCCAAAGGTGTGGGATTACAGGCTGAGCCACTGAGCCCGGCTAGCTATGAGTATTCTTTAGGGAATCTTTCTTAAGTGTCTTTTTTACTTCTTTCCGGCCTTGTGTCTCTTTCTCACCTGATAGTTGGTATATATGTCTTTTTTCCCTCTCACTCTTCTCTCTCTCTAACTTCCTATTGACCCCCCCCTTCCTCCGTTATTTTCCTCTTTTATACCCCCATTTTAATCTAGGAACTAAGACTACATACTGCTGAATGGACAGATTGTAGGGCAGAGGAAAATAGGTTCCAGTGTGCTCATACACCTCTTTGTGGATGCTAGAATCAGCATAAACATTCTGAACCACAGCTTCCCTCTCAATTAAACCTCAAAACTGCAAAAAGTACAGATTGCAGCCTACACTCCAA
>NW_007043971.1:0-469 GCF_000164805.1 Carlito syrichta | reverse complement strand
AATGTGATCGATCTTGGAGTACATTCCATGTGGTGATGAGTAGAATGTATAAGCTGTGGTTGTTGGGTGGAATAATCTGTAGGTATCTATTAAGTCCATTTGGTCCGGTGCCAAGTTTAGGTTCTGGATCTCCTTGTTGATGTTTTGCCTCGACGATCTATCTAGGGCTGTTAGGAGAGTATTCAAGTCCCCTCCTATAATAGTGTTAGATTGATATCGTTTTTTTAGTTTACTTAGAAGTTGCTTTGTAAATGGTGGTGCTCCTGTGTTGGTTGCATATATGTTTAGAATGGCTATTTCTTGTCGATGGATTGAGCCTTTTATCATTATGTAGTGCTCTTTTGTATCTTTTAAATTTTTGATAGCTTAAAGGTTGTTTTGTCTCATAATAAGATCATAACTCCTAGCGTCTTTTGTGATCCATTTGCCTGGAAACTCGTTTTCCATCCTTTAACTTTGAGTCTGTGTG
>NW_007043970.1:0-323 GCF_000164805.1 Carlito syrichta | reverse complement strand
TGCGGTGGCCGGGATTGGCCACTGCACTCCAGTCTGGGCGACAGAGTGAGACTCCAACTCAAAAAATAAAAAATTAAAGAAGGGCACAATTCAGGATTAGATATACAAATGGTCATTGTAAAGGTAATGGTCTCCATTTCACTTGGTTTGAGCTCAGGTACCCTTATTGATGAAGTGTGCCCTCCTATCCCCTGACAGTTTCCTACTCCTGCCAATTCCTTTCTTTTTTCTTTTTTTTTAAACATATTTTTTATTTTAAAATTGTGGGGTACAGTTAAGGGTTAGGTCTACAAATATGCATCATTCAGACACCCTTGTTGATA
>NW_007043969.1:0-431 GCF_000164805.1 Carlito syrichta | reverse complement strand
GCCATCTTAAGTCATTAGCTGATGAGTCAGCCAGCTGACTCCACCAGCCAACTTAACTCGTTAGCTGACAAGCCAGCTAGCTGACATCACTGGCTAGCCAGGCGGCTATCCAGCAGACTTAAATAGCTAGCTACCTACCTAGCCAGCTGTCTTACCTAGCTGACTTAACCTGCAAGCCAGCTGGCAAGCAAGCTGACTTATCTAGCTAGCTACCTACCTAGCCAGGAGTCTAGTCAACTGACATAACTAGCTAGCCAGCTGGCTAGCCAGCTGACTTAACTAGCATGCCAGCTGGCTAGCAAGCTGACAACTATCTGACTTAAACAGCTAGTGAGCTGGCTAGCCAGCTGACTTATCTAGCTAGTTACCTAGCTCGCAGGCTGTGTAGCCATCTGACTTCACTAGCTGACTTAACAAGCTAGCCAGGTGGC
>NW_007043968.1:0-372 GCF_000164805.1 Carlito syrichta | reverse complement strand
TTTGCTTGACTACATTTGTGTCAAATTCTGTAATAGTTATTCCCATGATATCGTTTGTAGCTTTTTCTATTAAGCTGAATTCAGAAGTCAAGTTTCCCCTAAGGATTACTGAATGCCAAGCTGAAAAAATACCAGAGAGATTTTCTGTCCCTCTTTTTTTTTTTTTTGTCTTCTTTTACTCTGTATCTTTTTACCTTTAAAGAAAAAAAAACCCTCCAGAAAAATATGTCATTTGCAATTTATACAGCATTTTAAAATGCATGAGCTATATTAAACTAATCATACTTGTTAACAAGGACTTTTATTTATTTGCTTATCTATCTATTTATTTATTTACTTATTTTGAGTTGGAGCATCAGCCTGTCACCCAGG
>NW_007043967.1:0-1031 GCF_000164805.1 Carlito syrichta | reverse complement strand
GAAATGTAGCAGAATACAATGGAATGAAGAGGAATAGAATGGAGATGAATGGAATGGACTTGAGTGGAGAGTAACGCAATGGAATGGAAAGGAATGGAATGGAGAGGAATGGAATGGTGAGGAATGGAATGGAATGGAGAAGAATGGAATGGGATGGAATGGAATGGGATGGAATGGTTGGAATGGAATGAGAGTTATGGAATGGAGAGGGAAATGGAATGGGATGGAATGCAATGGAGAGGAATGGAATAGATGCAATGGAATGGAATGAAATGCAGAGGAATGGAATGGAATGGAACGGAAAGGAATGGAAGGGAATGGAATGGAGACTAACGGAATGGAATCAAATGGAGAGGAATGGAATGGAATGGAATGGAGAAGAATGGAATGGGATGGAATGGGATGGAGAGGAATGGAATGGAATGGAATGGATAGGAATGAATTGGAGAGAAATGGAATGGAATGGAATGGAGAGCAACGGAATGGAATGGAATGGAATTGAAAGAAGTGGAGATGAATGGAATGGAATGGAAAGGAGAGGAATGGAATGGAATGGAATGGATTGGAATGCAAGGCTATGAGAGGAATGGAATGGATTTGAATGGAATGGAATGACATGGCATTGAATAGAACAGGATGAAATGGATATGAATGGAATGAGATGGAACGAAATGGAATGGAGAGCAGTGGAAAGGAATGGAATGCAATGGAATGGAATGGAATGGCGAGGGATGCAATGGAGAGGAATGGAATGAAATGGAATGGAATGGAGTAGAGTGAAATGGAATGGAGTGAAATGAAATGGACGGGAATGAAGAGGAATGGAATGAAAAAGAGAGGAATGGAATGGAATGCAATGAAATACAGAGGAATGGAGAGGAAAGGAATGGAATGGAATGGAATTCAGTGGAATGGTTTGCAGTAGGAAGGAATGGAAAGGAATGGAGAGGAATGAAATGGAATGGAGTGAATGGAATAGAATGGAATGGAATGCAGAGCAATGGAATAGAGGAATAGAATGGAGAGGTATG
>NW_007043966.1:366671-401069 GCF_000164805.1 Carlito syrichta | reverse complement strand
AAAGAGTCTTCTGTCTGGTAAAAATTTCCCATGATGCACAGCTTTCTGCTTTGCCTGTTATAGTTATTCAGTAAACATACTGACGGACTATTAAAGGTGAATTTTCAAATGTGTCAGAGAAACAGTAGAAAGAACAAGAAAGACTGAGTCGGGCATTTAACTAAAGTGGTATTAGTTGATCTCATGATTATACTAATCTACTGCCTTAAAATTAGTAAAATCTTTATACTGTTATGAAATTATTGCTCAAAGCACATATAAGAGCTTGATGATACTTTGGTGAGTGCTTCCTTCAAATTTTTCACCTGGTAAAACTCATCAAAAATTTGAAGAGAGTAGTTACTTTTATGGAAATATTTATTAAACTACTAAACCAGGGTAGCACAGCATTGTGATTCTGTGCATGGGTTCTAGAAGCAGACGCCCTGGGTTTGAATCTTAGCTCTGCCACCTTCCATCTGTGTGACTTTGGACAAGGAACCTCCTTGTGTCCAGTTTCCCCATCTGAGGATGGAATAATCATGGCACCTACCTATGAGGATTTTATGATGATTACATTTTTGTAAATATTTGTAACATGCCAGACATAGAGGAGGTGTTTTGGGAATGTTTGTTAAATAGGAAGTAAATTAGCAGACGTAGCTAGAGAATTCTCTTCTTAGTTTTCCTTTTATTTTTAAAATGTCTATAGATTATCCCTAATGCTCAATTAGGAAAGAATAAGGAAGGCTGTTTTTCTTAGGGTTGTAGGGATTCATGATGCTACTTAACAAGCAACTGGTCACTTCAATGAAAGTGCCGTTATTTTTGACTTTGTTCTTTAGATAATGTATTTCATTTTGTTTACTTGTAGCTTTAAGCACTATCATCCCTTTACCTTTGGGGATACATCTTGGGTAATTAATAGTTTTTAAAATTAAGGATATTTAGGTTTTCTGGCAGTGATGATTTCCTTCTAGCAAAGGATTCCCTTCATCCTCCTCCAGAAGAGACGAGGAAACACAAGAAGTACCTGGTACAGTTTCCTAATTCCTACTTCATGGATGCAAAATGTCCAGGATATTACAAAATCCCCATGGCCTTTAGCCATGCACAAATGGTAGTTTTGTGTGTTGACTGCTCACTGTCCTATGCCAGCCTACGGGAGGAAGAGCAAGACTCACAAAAGATGTTCCTGTAGGAGGAGGCAACGTTGAAAGCATTCTGAATCAAGAGGAGTGGGAAGCCATCTCAATAGACACATTAAGGCTGTTTATTATTAATAATTGGTTGCTGTATATATTCAGGACTCTGAAAAATAGCTTTTTGGATTAGAACATCATGACAATGACTGAGATGAGACAGGATGTTATTGAACTTTAACTTCTGTCTCAGACATTACCTGTGACTCTAGACAAATCAATTTTCTTTTTCAGGCCTCAGTTTCCCATATTTGGAGAGAGAGCATTTTCTTCACTTAACCACCATATAGGGTTTCATTGAGAAGTAACTAGAGTGAAGGTTCCCCAGAGTATAATTGGGAACTTTCCTAGTGATTCATGGGATAAGCTGAAGTTTTGACAGTAGGAAGAGAAACATATTCTTCTTCCCCTGAAAACTACCCAGAGGTTAAAGACTAGGGGTATGTATCCGGCCATCTTTGTGGAAGTAATCAGATACAAACAACACATTAAAAAATGTGAAAATATTCAGAGTGCATTGGCAGAAATTATATTATTTATATTCACAAATTATTTTATATGCATCAAAAGTTTTCAAAGGATTGGACTTACGAGTAATTTTTTTTTTCTGTAGAGATGCCATATACTGAATGCTCATTACAGAAAGGTATAGAACTCTTCCTGTAAGCAAGACAATTCATCTTTATCATAAAGAGTTATCATCCAAATTTGCAAATTATTAAAATCACTTTCTCCTTCCTCAAATTTTTCTTTTATTTCTGCAATACTTTTTTCTTTTTCTTACTAGTTTTTTTTTGAGTTGGAGTCTCTGTTGCCCAGGCTAGAGTACAGTGGCATGCTCATGGCCACTGCAGCCTCAACCTGCTGGGCTTGGAATCCTTCTGCCTTAGCCTTCCAAGTAGTTAGAACTACAGGCATGTGCCACCATGCCCAGCTAAGTTTTTGATTTACTACAGAGATGAGATCTTGCCAAGTTGCCTAGGCTGATCTCGAACTCCTGCACTCAGGCAATCCTCTTACCTCTACCTTCCAAAGTGGTGGCATTATAGACGTGAGTCACTGCACCAGACTCTCTTACTGATTCTGAAAAATGAAGATATGTATTGCAGTGTTGGGATAGTCATCAGCCCATTGAAGTTTTTTATAGCTAAAAACAACAAATGATCTAAGTTTTTCACCCAAATACCTATATGTCTAATAACCAAATATTATTGCACCATTACAAGAATATATTACCTTGACTGCATGTTAGGTTTCCTTAAAGTGGACCTGCTTATACTTTGAGGTATTTATTACTGCTTTTAGCTTTCTTTATATTAGTGCAAATCTTTCCAACTTTCCATTTTCAAAATAGTCTTTCTCTCTTGTTCTGTTTTATTTCCTTTGCCATATCCACCTTCCTCCATTTTACCCCAGTACACCTTAGTCTGTTTCCATATCTGTGATTTATTTTATGATACTATATTTCATGGTTTTTCAGCAAAACTGTTCAATTTACAAGTTAATATTGTTGAGATATTGTCCAAAAGTTTGGATAAATTTTGGGAGTCAGTTGGCTAAAACGACAAATAATGAAGGGATTCTGGTGGGTATATAATTTTATTTGTATAAAGGCAACTCAGTAACTAAAGAATATATTTTCTCAAAATGAAATAGCAACACGTAGCCACAGCTACAAGATGATAAATATGAACTTGAATTTTTCATTTTTCTTTAAATCTTATTGAGCTCAATCATAGAGTAAAACATGGATCAAGATAAGACTGATTTAAGTCCTCTGTGGGAACTTAAATTCTACCTGGTAGAATATTTGGTCTTGTTTTATTCCATTTTATGTGTATAATTTCCATGACTTTCTAACAGTGTCTAAAGAAACCAAATACCTCTAGAGAGAATGTCAAGGACACTCTGATTGTGTAAGATGCAAATATTTGAGGTTCTCATCTTTAAGACATGCTTTCAGTTGTAACTGTCTTCATAAACCTGAAATGTTTATACTATTCACACAAAATTCTAGAGGATCTCTGAAGTGGGTAATATTTGCCAGTTAAATCTTATATGTAATCTTTAATAAACATATGCTAAAGATGTTGGGGGAAAACACCAGGTATAATGATTTTAGGTAATATGTACAGTATTTAATTTTGAAGGTGAAACTTTCTGTGTGTGTGTTTCATATTTCTCAGCATGGGTTGCTGTCAGTATGTGCTGAGCTTATTTTTTTGGAATTATTATTGATATAAAATTGATTTAGTTGTTTTCTAAGACACAGAACACTTTTAAAACAAACTTTTAAATTGAGAACATATGTAGGAATACAGGAAAACTGATAAAATAATACAGAGTTTCTAGTTTCCACTACTGTTAATATATTATACTGTTAATATATAGTATGGTGCATTTGTTATAATTAATGAACAATACTGGTGAATTATTCTTAGCTAAAGTCCATAAATGATTCAGATTTGCTTAGTTTTTATGTAATGCCTTTTTTTTTTTCTTGTTCCAGGATCCTATCTAGAAAATCATGTTACATTTAGTTCCATGTGTCCTTAGGTTCCTTTTGGCTGCAAAATTTCTCTGACTTTCCTTGTTTTTGAGGACCTTGATGATTTTAAGGAGCACTGGTCAGGTAATTTGTAGAATGTTCCTCAGCCGAAAGTTGTCTGATGTCTTCCTCATGATTAGACTGGGCTTATGGGTTTTTGAAAAGAGGATGTCCGTAGTCGAGTCCCATTGTCATCACATAGTATCAAGGATACATGTGATCAGTAAGACTTATCACTGTTGATGTTGATTACCTGTCTGAGGTAGTATTTGCCAAGTGTTTTCATAGTAAAGGTACTCTTTCCTTTTTTAAATGTTAAATTTTAGACTCAAAGGGTACATGCACAGGTTTGCTATGTGGGTATATTGCATGATGGTGAGGTTTGACCTTCTATTGAGCCTGTCACCCAAATGGGAAGCGTGGTACTCAGTCGGCAGTTTTCCAACACTTGCCCCCTCCCTCTCTCTCCTTTTGGGAGCTCCCAGTGTCTCTTGTTCCCATTCTTATGTCCATGTGCTACTCTTTTCTTTTTACTCTGCTTTCTACCTGTACTTCTCAGAGAGAAGTCACTATGCACAGTCTACACTTAAGGAATGGAGAGTTATGCTCTAGTTCCTTAGGGGCGAAGAATCGGCTTAGACCATTTGAAATTCTCCTGAAAGGGAAAATTGTCTATTTTATTTTTATTTATTTATTTATTTAATCCTTCATTTATATCAATGAATATCATGATATTTATTTTATATCATGGATATTTATTTTATACTTTGGGATATAATCTAATACTACTTTTTAAAAATTTTCCTGCTCAAACTATTCCACCTTGACCATTGGGAGCTCTTTCAGTTTGACCCTGTATCCCTTAGACATGCTTCTACCATTTCCTCCCTTCCTTTCTTCTTTCCTTCCTCCCTCCCTCCTTCTCTCTTCCTTCCTTCCCTCCTTCCTTCCTTCCTTCTCTTTCCTTTCTTTCTGCCCTTACATTCTGGCACAGTAAAATACTACTGGTGCATCTTGTATATTTTATGTGTCAGATTTGGAATCAACCATTTCTTCAAGGAATACTGCTTCCTTTATTGGAGAATGGTATTAGAAATAAAGATCTGAGTGTTAGGTATGCTCATTGCTCCTGGGGTGTTGCTTCTTTTAGATCCTCTGAGCTGAAAGATTAAGAAAATATATGTATGCATACTAACTCTGTAAGTACACATATCTATATGGTTGTATATGTAGCCATCTATATCTATATTAAGCTAAACATGAATTCATACTTTTATGTCTCCAACCTGAATGCATTACAAGCCAACTTTATTTTAACCTACAGGTTTATATGGGAAAACAGAGGGGAAGGAAGACAGACAAGAGAGTGTTGCTACTATGAGGTAGATGAGACTATAGACTACACTGAGCTCTCACAGGATATTTGCAAGTCGTCTACTGAAAGGATAAACTGCATTCTTTAGTAATTTTCAGGTTTACTATTTACGAGGGATACATTTAAAATACTTTTAGTGTCACTTTCAGAAAATAAATACTTTGAAGTGGAAGTCCAGTATCTTCAATAGAATGATTGAATCAACAGAGAGATGTCAGGATCCTGTAACCTTAAGGGAGGCCTCAAACACAGCCCTATTGTAAGAAAGCTATAAAAAAAATCATTGCAGCATTGTTTACAATAGCTAGAACCTGGAACCAACCACGCTGTCCATCAAAAGAGGACTGGATAAAAAAAATGCGGTATATATACATGATGGAATACTATGCAGTCATAAAAAAGAACAAAATCATGAATTTTGCAGCAACCTGGATGCAGTTAGAGTCTATAATACTAAGAGACCTCTCACAGAAACAAAGATCTGAGTACCACATATTCTTACTCATATAGTGGACCTTGATCATCCAATGCACTACTATAAAAAAATGACTGACAGTGTTGGGGAACTATGGGGGGGATGGGACTAACGGTAGTAAACATCTGTCTAGAGACAGGGAGACACCGGTTATCAACAAGGGGACCTGAATGAAGCATATTTGTATACCTAACCCTTAGCTGTACCCTACAATAGCAAAATAAAAAATATAAGCCGGGCTCGGTAGCTCAGCCTGCAATCCCGCGCCTTTGGGAGGCTGAGGTGAGTGGATTGCCTGAGCCTGCGGGTTTGAGACCCGCCTGGGCAGCAAGACCTCATCTCTACAATAAGTCAAAAAATCAACCGGGCGTGGTAGCGCATGCCTGTAATTCCGGCCACTTGGAAGGCTGAGGCGGAAGGATCGCTGGAGCCCAGCAGGCTGAGGCTGTGGTGGCTGGGAGCGGCCACTGCACTCCAGTCTGGGTGACAGAGTGAGACTCCAACTCAAAAAATAAAAATAAAAATAAAAAATATGGGTTAAATAAAAAAATCCCAGTCTAGCCTGATATTACTTCTGTAGGCCATGCCTCCTAATGACCACTGGAGATTCCTATAACAGGGATGATTGTAGGTACAGTTCACCTAATAGTTCAGTGACCAGTGGGAGGACAAGGAAAGAACACAGGACATAGAACAGAAGTAAAATGAACTTGAGGGTCAGCACCTTCATTTATTGGTAATGTAAGTATCCTAATGTCTCAAAACCTTATTTTCTCATTTGTAAATTGAATATTAATTTCTATAACATTTTTTATTTAGGGACAGTGTAATGGTCAAGAAAGATGCGAAGTATAAAAATAATTTGTGAAATGATAAAACCATGCAAAAATAATTATAATTTATATTATCCTTGATGTGAGGAGATTTTTTTATCATGCAGATGATTGGAGGTGATATAGCATAGAGGTCAAGAACATGAGAGTGCTTGTGTTAAAATCCCAAATACACAATTTACTAATTAAGATCCTTAATTTTTAAATTTCTCTGAGATTCATTTTTTTCCTAGGTAAGACGGGGTTCATTTATTCCATAAGCTTATTGTGAGGATTTGATAGGAGTCTGTCTTACAAATGGAAAATACCCAATGCCAGTGGTGAAGCCCAAATAATTGATTCACAAGAGAACTGAGAAACAAATCTATCCACATGCTAACTTTCCTTGAATTTTACTTTATCATCTGTGGGGTGAAAGAGGGATTGTGTGGTTGCTAACGTCCATTCTTTACTGCCCTAAAGTTCATATTCTGAATCTATATTTTCTTGAAATGCTGATTGGTGTATGGGATATGGGCTCCTGGTTCATAATGCAGGGCCTGGATAAATTCTCTAGAAATATGCAGAGGAATTGGGCCCTTTTACCATTTTCTATGAGGAGTTGCAAATAAACTATATCCCAATTGAGTGATCAGAGGCCCTCCCTCCACTGTCATGACTCCCTTTTAAGTCTCTGGGAGGGGCTCTAGCAATGTGTAAAGTTTGCAAAAATAAGACATTTTACTATAATCAAATAAAATAGTTCTCTATTTTCACTTTGGCTGCCTCTCATGTCAAATGGTGTTGGAAGGGTTGTAAATATTTTTTGAAACTTGACCAAAGGGAAATTGGTTTGGGAATTTTGTGTAGTTTGATGTAGTAGATGTATTTATGTAGTTCACAATTACTTCCACATAAAGGGGTTTTTTTCTTTCTTCTCTCCCGGCTGTCCTACTGTAAGAATGGCTATTTGGAATATTCTGACTTACCATTGTGCTGACTTATACAACATCAAAACATGAAACTGTAGGGAAACTTGTTGGGAAACTGAAAAAAATTCTAACCCATTAATAATAAAAAACAAATTTTGATCAATCACATTAGAAGAAAGCCTAACTGATATCTCTATTTTTTTCCTCTGGAAAATGGTATTGAAAATCTTTGTCACTGTACAATAAATGACTATGAAATCAAAATGTCAGGGAAAAGAGTATCATAAAGTGGTGCCATTATGTCATTTTCCTGGATCTTGCAAGGTCTGTGGTATTGCTATCTTTTTAAAATTTGTAATGCTAGGCACCAGAGAATGTGTATCTGCCCCTGTATCTACCCCACATTGTGTCTTTGAGAATCCTGCTAAGTTTGTAACAAGCAGCCATGGAAATAGATGGATTTCTCTCATGCACAAAAGTATAGGGCTGAATAAAGATTTTCTTTAGAGTCTTTGTGTTTCAGAAATCTTCTCTTGTGAGATGAGAATGTGAAGCTCTTAGCGTGATCTTTTCAGAAATTTCCTCCTTCTAGTGTTCCTGGGCTCTTAGACCTTCCTTTTGTTTATACAGCCTCCTCCCTTTCTAGCCTGGAAGGGCTCTCAAGGAACCAATTGAGTGATCAGAGGCCCTCCACTGTCATGACACCCTTCTAAGGCACTGGGAGCCACTTAGGAATTGAGGTTAGTGCCACTGCTCATAGGAGACTTGGGCTTTCTTGTTTCATTTGTGCTGATACAATAGATGGATTCTGGTACGCAGTCATCCTTCATTCATTCTTTGTGCAAAATATTTAATATAGCAGCTAGTACTCTTATCCTGTAAATCTATGTTTGTATTTTGGTCTCACCTGTTTGTTTACAAATTTATCATCCACATGTGAACTCTTATGTTGATTTTGAGAACAAATGCTTTGGGGTTTGTTCAGTGGGAGAACTGGCACTGCTAGAAAAGTTGACCATTTAAGTATGCCAACACTTATCAATATGATTCTGAAATCTACAGAAACCTGAAAACTTCTAGTATCCTAAATTCTAATCTTGTTTCTCTTGAAATCAGACAGATTCTTGACAACCTAGCTACCTTCACTCTAAATTGCTTTATTCCAATGGTCGCATGTCATTTGCACTCAGAATCTAAGGGTGAATTTTGACTGCTGAATGAATCTCCTAATACAACTGAAATTTACTACAATGATTTGAAAGTTGCTAAATTATTTTGAAAAATGATGTATCATTGATCCAAACAACAATTTAGGTTGTCAAATTCCTTATGGTATAGACATGATGATTTTTTAATTTGTATGTATGTGTGTATTCATGTATGTATACGTGTATGCACATATATATGTCCACGTTACATACACATATATACAATACATATCTATGTATGTGCATATATACATATATATAGTATGTGTAATTATTGTATATGTGTAATTACTGCATATGTGCAATTTATAAAACTTAAGAATGACTTTAACCATACTTGGAGAGTGTGATTTGTTAAAATATTGTTTAGGGCCTACGTAATAGCTTTAGTGGCGTCAAATATATTACCTGTCTCCTATGACCCATGTGGATTTTACTATTTAAGAATATGTACACATATTTGCTCAGTGACTTTATGTATTTCCGAAGAGTGTGGCACCAGGTGGCAGATGCTGACATTAAGCAACTAAAAATATTTTGTTATGCCCTCTAAATATTTCCAAGAGGACAACATCTATCCCCAGAATCCAAATTCCTGTATATCCCTGCCCCAAAGCACGGAGTAAATGGAAAAAATATGCTTTAGGCAAATGGGCTTTAGAAGCCGTCTCTGGCATCCAGGCAGCAAACAGTGGCAAATGAATCTTCATAGCAGAGTCAGAGTGTAGTTGATCATTCTACCCTTTAACAACTGCAGATAACACCCACCTGTTATCACAATAGCCTAGTCAGAAACTAACTGGAGGCTGTGCCTGTCTTCCAGTCTCTTCTTCTCATTGGAAGTGCTTTCTTGTTTTCCCGCCTCCAAACCCTACTGAGGAGATATGCAGTTCCACTATGAGGGCCCAAGGGTAACTTAAATAATTTCTGAAGTTATAGCTTACTGTAAGCTTTCATGCACTTACTCTGCTGAAGAAAATGAATTTACTACATGGAATCACACTCCTCTGAAAATATTGCTGGGCCTCCACAACCTACAGATATATAACAAGCAAACGAGTACTTATAGACACTGATCTATTAAGCCATTTCCCTAAAATACCTACAGTCTTTTCACATGAAACAGAAAAAAATCATTAAAGCTATGGTTTGTCAGACAATTACTTTGTCAAATCTCAAGAAATTGCATAATAAATTGTATACATGCATCAAACATGAACAGCAGAGGACTATAACAAGCCATGTCTTTCCAGTCCACTTGTTCTTTCATCCAAACAGTAGCTTTTGTTTTCGAGAATGATTCTATATCCTTTTCTAAAGCTTTTGTAAAATATGGCTATACATTTATCTATCAAACTAAGTAGAAATAATTGAAATACTTAATATGCGCAGTGATAAGGAAACACATGAATAACTTCATTATTAATGTCTATTGATTATTTATCTTTTCAAAAAGGCAAATGTAGCTGCTAGTGTTCTTATCATGCAAATCTATGTTTGTATTTTGGTTTTACCTGTTTATTGGCAAATTTACAATCCACATTATGGGCATTTTTATTGCCTTACACATTTATTTGCTATGTGCATAACCAAGGTCAGTTTACAAAACTGACTCGTGTTTGCACAATTTGATTACTATGTTACATTTTTGAGTTTGATTTCCCTTTGGAAAATTAACTGTACAAGGAAGCCTAGTAAATCTTTACTTAAAAATTTTAAACTTTAGATTGATTTCAGCCGTGAGTTTGTATTGATCTCAAAAGCTTTGCGTTCCTAACTAAAAACTAATCTTTATTTCACCCCTTAGTGACTGTAGTCATAAATATGCTCACTCCTACCAGTGGAGAATGGATTAATGGTTATTGGAGATTGGAGCTTCCGACTAAGTCTGGGAAACCTTAACCTTTGGAGGACAACTTGAAGGCATTTACCCCTTGTCAGCTATAATCCCCAGGTTCATTTTTGACATTTACCTGAGTGTTAAAGAGGAGGCAGGGCAGAGGCTAGGGAATAAAGCTCCAGAGATTCCACTTGGCTGTTCATCACTCACTGTTAGATTGACTGTCGGTCCTGACTCTGGCTGTTGCTGGCCATTGGAGTCCCCACAAGGCATGGCTCTGCCGCTCCATTCTGGAACCCGAGTTAACTCCTACAGGGGAAGCTCTCTGCTGCCTGGCTTCAAGGAAGGACTTACTGCATTGCTAAAACGCATTTGCCATTATTGTTCCGACTTTGCTGCACTGATGGAACAAATACTTGGGGAGCATATCCAACCCATTTGCAAGATCCAATTATAAAGAATGAGAGTTAAAAAGGGAAAGAAGTTGTGATCAAGGATGGTCAATAACATTCCAGGCAGTGCAGACAGATGACTGATAAATGGTAGTGAGGCTGTGAAGCAGTGTTTCTCAAAGTGTGGTCCTTGGCACCTCTTGAATCACAGTTACCACCTGGGGATGCTAGATTCGAATCTCGAGGCTGCCGGGATTCTGAACTTTAAGTTCTCCAAGTAGCTGTTATGTTTTCCAAAGTGTGGGACCCACAGCGTAATGCAGGTGTGTTTTGAAGTGCGGCCCCTTTTACCGTTTTCTATGGTGAAAAGTAAGAATTTTAATTTTCTTGGAACTGATGGCATAAATTACTATTTGCTAACCCAATATCCATATTTCTCTCTCTCTTTAATAATGGAAGCTTAGTTTTACCCAAGCTCTTTGCTGCCCAGTTAACACTTTACAACCTCCCTGACAGCTCAATGCAAGAGGGGCTTTTGCATGGGACTACAAAGTGGAGACTTGAAAGATGGAACATGGCCTTTTCCTTCCATCCCTGCAATTTGCTTTCTTGAATGTGCCTGAATCAACTGGGGAGCCCCAGCAGCACAGCCCAGACCAGGAGGGCAAGGCTGATGTTCGGGATTGGTGGGTCAGAGAGCTCCAAGGGACCTGGGTCCCTGGAAACCGCCACACTGGTTCTGGACTGCCCAGGACTGGACCTCTTTGGTGTAAAAGAATGAAACTTTGTATATATCCCTCGCCTTAGAGGAGAGTACTTGATCATTGTAATTCAGAGCTAAATAAGATTACTAACTGGTACAGAAACCCATTTAGGGTTATGTATTATATAATCATTTAAATTCTCAATTCCATTTAGGCTCAATTCTTCCACTTCAGGTGATCACAACTTTTCCCACTCATGTTTATTGACTATGAGGGTGAGAGCTGTGTCTGAACACTAGTGGAGAGTTGGCTAAGCTCCTGTGGGCTCCAGAGTCAGAGGGGCATTCCCTGTCTTGCTTACAGTCTCAGAAAGGTTTGTGTGCCTTTGACTGTTGAGGTAGGTTGTAGTGTTCAGCTGGTCAAAGGAGTCCTAGGAAGGGCAGCAGCCCCAAAGACAGCAGTACATGCACGAATCCCCATTGCATGTTAAAGCAATTGATCATTTAGTGGTGCCCTCCACGCTCTATGAACTTAACCTTTGTCAGACTTAAGGCCAAGGCTGTTATGTATGAATGAAATACAATGTCTTAAAGACATCAAAGCCTCCTTCAAGTACTCCTTTTACACTGAGGAAGAATATATTGCATTTCTTTTATCCCATTAATATTTTTATTTGTTCTGTTTCAAAATCTGACGCTATAGCTGGTGTGGTGGCTCACACCTGTAATCTCAGCACGTTGGGAGGGCAAGGCAGGCAGATTGCTTAAGTCTAGGAGCTTAAGACCAGCCTGGGCATCATAGTGAAACCTCGTCACTACAAACAAATTGAAAAATTAGCCAGGCATGGTGGTGCATGAGTGTAGTCCCAGCTGCTTGGGATACTGAGATGGAAGGATCGCCTGAGCCCAGCAGGTCGAGGCTGCTGTGAGCCATAATCGTGATCATGCCTCTGCACTCCAGCCTGGATGACACAGTGAGACCCCAATTCAAACAAAAAAACCAAATCAGATGCTATACTGACTTTTAAGATAAGATGGCATGGAAACACAGCAAACAAAGGTAAGATTCTTGATTTCCTTCACTCACGTCTACTCAGTTTTTGAAGTCATTTATTAGAGGCTTTTTCTATGCTTTTTTTTTCTTCCTCATTCTGCTATAAATGCTTTTACAACCTTTAGCACAATTACCTTTACTGATACATTGATAATGAGATGGCAACTGATTCCTTGCAAAATAATTTATTAAATTTCACATTCCAACATAGAGTGTGACCCTGGTTATATTAGAATAGGGATTCTCAAAGTGGGGTGCCGGTAGCACAGGCATTATCTGACATGCAAATGCAAATTCTTGGACCTCATCCTGAATCTACCAAGTCAGAGACTCTGAAGGTGGGGTCCAACAATTTGTGTTTTTACAAACCTTCTAGGTGATTGATTCTGATGCCTGCTTAAGTTTGAGACCCAGTGTTCTAGGATGAGTTTAGTCATATCTTCAAATCAATCCACCAAGAATGCTTAAAGGTTAATATTCCTTAATGTCTCCACTCAAGTGAAATCCTAGAGAGACTTCCACATGTTCGCTATCAAACATTTAATTATATTACTTTTATCTTATCCATTTCAGTCTACAGATAACTGGGTCAGGCAATAAGATGACTCAATTTGTACTAAAATAGAACTAATGATAATAACTTAAACTGTATAGCATTTTTCAGTCTTCAAAGTGCTGACATATAAAATTTCATTTGATTATGCTATAGAGTATGCTATAGATTCAAATATACCATCTGAATCAATACAATTTAATTGCAGGAAAGGAATGATAAAGACAAACTTTTGAAGGGCCATGGTTTCTTCTTTTATCTCTACTTATCTGCTTCTCTAGTATTAGAAATTAGACTTGGTGAAATAAATATTATTTAATAAAGGAAGACCTGAATAAAAAAATATTTAACTGTGATTTGCTAATGAATTAGAGAAAAAAAATTCATGGGAGTTTTAAGTCAACTCCATCTGCACAAAAAGGAGATTTTATTTAAAAATACATTCAGTTTTCTAATTACAAATTTGACACTAAGACACTTGACAAAGGATTATACTTACTGACTTACAGATTAACTGCAAAGATTGACTTATTGTCGTCATTTTAATAGAAAGCATGAACTCAAGATAGCTATTGGGTCATACTCATGAAGTCAATATTCTTTCTGTGTTATTATTAAATATCATTAGGTGGGAGAACATAGTTTGTCAATAACATAAATATAATATATAGGAATTGACTTAAATGATTCTTAGATACATTTTAATTATGCCTATAATATAAATTGGTATATTATACTTCACTAGTTTACTAAATATAGTGTAAATTATATTTTAAAAATTATATTAAAAATAAAAATTAAAGATAGTCTTAGAAGATGGAGAAAAGAAAACAAAGCAAAGAACCTCTAAAAAACCTAGCATCTAGCTAAAATGTAAGTTTATTAAAGGCATAAACCAAGTACTTTTCCAAGATTGTCATCCTAACCAAATATTTCAGGTTTTGATAATATTCTCTTTTAGCTCTGAGATTAAAAAAAAAAAAATCAACGCTAAGACTCTTAATCTTTTCATAAGCTTTCCAAAAACAGCAAATCCCAAACCACAATGTTTTGAAGCAAACTTCTGATAAAGAATTTGGAGTATTTTCAATAAGAATAATGTCAAGTTAAATTTCCAAGAGTGCGCTTTAGTAAAAAAGATTCAAGCTTTGGAGTTAGAAAACTGGGCTCAAGTTCTACTCTGTAATTTACTAGCTACAAGGCCAAACTATGAATCTTCCTAAACCTCAGTTTTCTCATCTGTAAGTTGGGAATGATAATAATACTTGCCTCATAGCATTTTTAACCAGGTGTATTGATTTTCTAGCTCAGTGACTAGAAAACAGATTGGCAAATAGAAAGTCTTCCATTAAAAATAGCTCTTCTTATTTTAAAAGAAAGTGAGAGTGTACACGACATAATTTATAAACATAAAAGGTTGCGTGAGTACTAGTTGATATATGGTTGATCCTTGAACAACATGGGTATTAAGGGTATGATCCTCTGCACAGTCGAAGAATTCTTGTATAACTTTTGAATCCCCTAAAAGTTAATGACTAATAGCCTGCTATTGATTGGAAGCCTTACTGATAACATAGTCAATTAATACATAGTTTGTGTGCTATATGTATTATGTACTGTATTCTTAAAGTAAGCTAAAGGAAAGAAAAAGTTATTAAGAAAGTCATAAGGCAGAGAAAATGTATTTCCTATTCATTAAATGGAAGTGGATCATCACAAAGGTCTTCGTCCTCCTCATCTTCACACTGAGTAGGCTGAGGAAAAAGAGGAAGAAAAGGGGTGGTCTGACTTTTTCAGGTGTGGCAGATGTGATGAGGTAGAGGAGGTGGAAGGGAAGGCACACTTGATATGTAAATATAATTTCTGCCTGAATTCTTGCTTTTTCATTTCTCTAAAAACACTTCCATATGTTACAAATCCTTCTTCCATTGTTTGCTTTCATTTCGGTGTCAGTATCATAGAAGGGTCTATGTCATAAAAGAAGTCAAAAGCAGTCTTGAATAATTGGAACCCTTCTGCTAGCTTGTCTAATGTCAATGCACTGGCACTGTTTCTTCTATGTCTTCTTCCTCATCATCTGGCACTAATTTGAAAGCACTCATCTCTATCAAGCCATCCTCTGTTAATTACTCTGTTGTGCTGTCTGTTAGCTCTTGGATTTCTCCAAGATCCATATCTAGAAACTTCACCCTACCATTTTGACATATGCCATATCTATAATTCTTTCGTGATTTCCTTGACTAGTCCTGCCATAAATCCTGTGAAGTCATTATAACATTTGGACACAGTTTTCTCCAGCAGGAAATTGTTGTTTTGGGCTTTATGGCTTTTATGGCTTTTTCTATTACCATTACCATTGGGTAATCCTTCCAGCCTTCAATGGTGTTCTCTATATTAAGATTTTCTTTCAGAAAGTTGACAATTCTTTCTATGGAGAACTGTGTGTAATGAGCCTTAAAGGTCCTTATGACCCCCCAATCTAGAGGTTGAATTAGAAATGTGTTTGGTGATAAGTAGACCACATTCACACTTTTGGTGTTGAATTCATGGACTTCTGGGTGGCCAGGGACATTGTTCAATTTCAAAAGTACTTTAAAAGGCAGACCCTTACTGGTAAGGTACTTCTGACATCAAGGACAAAACATTGATGAAACCAATCCAGAAAAAGGATTCTCATTGTCCAGGCCTTCATATTGTACTACTAAAAGATTGGCAGCTGGTGTTATATCTTTTTTTTTTCCAAGGCCTGAGTGTTAGCAACTTCATAAAGTCAGTCCTGATCATGAACGCAATTGCATTTGTGCAAAACAGTAGAGTTAGCCTATCCCTTCCTGCCTTAAATCCTGGACTTGCTTCTCTTTCTTACTAATAAATGTCTTTTGTGCCTTTTTTTTTTTTTTTCCAGAATAGGGCACTTCCATTTGCATTAAAAGCTTGTTCAGGAAGATATCCTTTCTCCTCAAAGATTCCCTTAATAGCATCTGGGAAACTTGTCTTTTGTTTCTTGGTCATTAGAAGATGCTTCTTCCTGTCATCTTGACATTTTTTAAAGCCAAATTTCCTTATAAAATCATCAAACCATCCTTGGATGGCATTAAATACTCCAGATTTAGATCCTTCATTTTCCTTTTGCTTTAAGCTGTCACATAGTGACTTTGCTTTTTCTCCAACCATATTAGAGTCTATATGTATACCTTTCTTATAGCAATCATGCACCCACATAAAAGATGCATTTTCAACATGAGATAACAAGATATTTAACAAAAAGTGTGAGATTTTCATACCTGCTGGCAGAGGAAAATTTCCTTTTCTTTTTTTACATAATTTTTATGCTGGATTTATTTATCTTGAAATGGTGGGGAACCACAGCTGCAGACTTCAGTCTATGGTACATATCAAGCAATTGAATATTATTTTTTGTAATGTTATGACTTTTCACTGCTTCTTGGAAGCCCTTCTAGCATTATTTGTGGCACTTCATATGGGTCTTATGGTGTTATTCAAGGTATATGGTATTGCACTAACTATGATTTAAAAAATACACCAGAACCATGACAGATCATTTCTTACTGTGATATGCAGTTTGCTGGAGAAATCAACTGCTCACACAAAGATGATTAGCATCACTGGGTTTTTAAGTGAATACTCCCAACACTTGAGCTCACCTCAGTAGCAATAGGCAGTGGTTACAAATTATTTCAGTAGTACAATATGTACTAAAGTTAATTTTATGCATTTATAATTTAATGCTGCATCTTTACATTTAATTTTATTTCAAAAGAAATAAAAATAATATAATGTACCATCTGTGTTTGTGTAAGTTTTGATAAATTTTATCTTTTTATAATAATTTGTGTACATTTAATGGTATTAAATGATAAAATAGACTAGTATCTATATATATTTTATGCATTCATGCTATACTTAACTTTTTCTTAATTAAAAAAATAATTCTAGGCTACATGGTTTATCTGTGAGTTTTTTCAAATTGTTTTAAAGCTCCAAAAATTTTTTCAATGTATTTATTGAAAAAAATTTGTATATAAGTGAAACCACACAATTCAAACATGTGTTGTTCAATGGTCAGTTGTACTAGCTTTTGCCAGAAAGAAAGTGAAATATAATTATAGTTGGGGAACCACTCTTTACAGCACATATTTGGACAAATTTAAACAAATTTAATTACATAACTTGTAATCAATTGATACGGTTAATATAATGAAAAATGCACACAAAATTTGTGTGCCAAGGTCTTTTATCAACTTGTATGAGGGAAAGATACACAGTTCCCTAATAATTCAAATGAAATATTGTCTTCCTGAGAGCTAAACATAATCTAAAGAAACACAAAAGCAGGTACCCACTGACAAACACACAAATGCACTTAACATTTCTACTAGGGGTCATTGGGCCATCTTGCCACCTCTTGGATTCTGGTATACTGAAAGACAAGGAACTCAACTAGCAAATTCAGACAACTTGCATGTCCTTTAGTAACATGAGTGTGGTAGTGAGGTTTTAAAGAGAAAAATAAAGTTGGCAAAGCAAGTGAGTGATGTCCACAAATGATCTTACCTTAGGTTCTTAGATACTTTTCACATCACCATCTATTTTTCCTAAAGAAACAATATCATCTTGGATGGCAACTAGTCTATTGTCTTTTACTTCACTGAACCCCAACCTTTCCTGAACTAAGTATTGTGTGCTAAGATTTTGAAGATGAATAAGACACCATATCTGCTCTTGAACAGTTCAACAATCGATCTCTGCAGGACATAAAAAAGGGACAACTAACTCTAAGAATCCAAGCAATTGTTGTCTACAGAGGTAAAATCACTTATCTGTATTTTAGTATTTAGTTAGTAAGTGAAAATAACCAGCAGACAAAATATTAGCTAAAACACACTCACCTTGAAGGACTTTCATAGTAACATATACATAGAATACACATCTTAATATAATACCACAGATAAAAGAGTCACAGAAAGTTCAAAGGCAAGAATTCAGAACTTCTAATAGCTATGATGTCCTAACATTTCTTGTAGTTGCAGTCATAAAAGATTAGATGTGTAGAACTGTAGTACTTAACATGGGGTCCATAAACCCCTTTCAGGGGATCTGTGAGGGTGAAACCATTTTTATAATAATGCAAATATTTTGTTTGCCTTGTTTTACTGTGTTGATATTTGTACTGATGGTGGAAAAGCAATGGTAGGTAAAACTGGTGGTGCCTTAGTAAAATACAATAGTGGTGGCAACAAACTGAACTAGTAGTCATTGTATTCTTAAATGCTGTGCACTTCTAGTTTAAATAAATTGTCAATCTCACTTAAAATATTGATGAAGCAAAAGTATTGATTTTATTAAAACTTAATCTTCAATAGCTTTCTTTTTAATATCGTGTGTGACAAAATGGGAAGTTCTCTATACTGAAATATAATAGTTGTCTTGAGTTGCAATTGTTGTGCAAGTTGAGTTGTGCAATTGTTTGAGTTGCAAGCTAAGCTAGCCACTTTTTCATGGAGCGTCATTTTACTTGAAAGAATGACTGATAGATATTATTCTTGGATATATGGCAGACACATTCTTGACAATTAACAAATTAAGCTTATCACTTCAAGGAAAACAATTGGTAGTATTTATTACCATGATAAAATTAGAATATTCTAGTGAAAAATAAGAATTTAACAAACCTGTATTATCCACCATAAACTCAACTTAAACACTTTTCTAATGAGATTGCTGGTGTTATTAATGGATAAGACTTTTTGATATTGTATAATATGTCAACATTTAGAAGCTTTACATAATTCAGTGAAGCAATATTTTCCAAACACTCATGCTTGATAACCCCAAATCATAAAACAGTAAAAATTTCATGAGAAATGGAAGATAGACCAATGAATTTCAACATAACAAAGTTACTGTAGAGTTTTCTATAGAAAACTACCACTTGTGGAGTTTTGGTGTAGTATCAAAAAAGATATTCAAGATTATCTGATAGCTACCAAAATGGTCTTCCCTTTTCTAATTACATGTATGTGTTAGTCTGGATTTTCTTCATATGCTTCTACCAGAGAAATATATTATAACAAATTGAATGCTGGATCAGACATGAGAATCTGGTTGTCATCTATTAAACCAGACATTAAAATAATTTGCAAAACATACTAATGAATGCCACATTATTACTAATTTTTGTTTGGGATGATATGGTTATTTTTCATAAAATTTTAGCTCATTTTAACATGTATCAAGTTTTCTATCTTTAAATGAATTAAGAAACATATTTTTGAAATGCCTATTTTATCGTTTGTAGCAAGGTAAACATCAAGCATAACTCACAGAACTAAAATATCATTGAAGTACTCAATACTTTGCAGGAGTATAAAAGTTTCCTGAAGCAAAAGGTATGGGAATCACTCTTGTGAAGTTTAAGAAAATGACTGTTGGTAACATTTTGATTCCTCAATCACATTCTTTTAGGAAGATCTCAACAATCTTGGCCAAATGTAACATTTGAACAGGACAGAAAAAGGTTAAAACTGTTGTGTTGAATACCATTGAGGCTCCCTGTGGGGGGGTGGGGGGGGGGAAGTCACTGATCAACTCCCTGTAGATTCACAGGAAGTGACTCTCCCTTACAAGTAAGTGCCTCTAGTAAACTCCTCAGGCCATTTATTCACTGAAGGTCAAAATGTTTCTGGCACCTGAGCATAAGGTACTTTGATTTTGTAATACCTCAGGATGTAAAAAAACCTAAAAAAACAAAAACAAAAAAACTCAAGGACTGATTATAAAAGAAATGCAGCATTAAATAACTAATTTGCTTTAATTTTTAAAATGTTTGTAAACATTCAACTTAGGATTTCTTTTTAGAGGTATGCATGTATACACACACCATATTTGGTGTCTAAAATTTACTAGCTAAGGGATATGAACAGTAAAAGGCATCTCATGGATGTAAGAACAGTGGTTATGTTATAAATAATATAATAATTACTGAGGCTCACCTGTTAACTTTTCCTTCAATTCTAGTCACTTTATTCTTTTATTTTTCTTCTTTCTTCCTAGCAAGGTTCTAGCTCAGTACTCTTATTGTAATTGACTCCCCCAGGCTCTGTCCATTTTTATTAAGCACCAAAATGTCAGCTAGTTAGCCAAAAGATGTTGCTGAACTCGGCATGGTGCACTGCACACACATATTTAAAGTTATACACGGACAAGGCCTTCCTTGTGCAGAGTCAGGAGAAGGTGGCAAGGAGTAGGAAATCCTCTTTTCCCTTCATTCCCTGCAGATGCCAAAATCTCCTTCCAGAACAAAATCCCTTCAGTTGAAGACAGAAAACTCAGGGGAAATCTAAATACCTGTAGAGTGGTAACAGCGCATTTGTACCTTATTGTGGAAGGAAGAAGTTCAGGATCTGTTTAGTAGGGATCTGAATGCGGAGGCTGGAAGGCAGAGATTTCAGGGTGGTTCAGAGAGAGAGGCCCATCCTGTGGAGAAGGAGTGCTGGAGAATTTGAGGGTCAGAGACATCAGCATTAGTGTCTCCAGAAGCCTGTGTGGTTTAGTGGCAAGAGCAAGAGTGTTGGTGCCAGCTAGACCTGAGTTTGAATCTCTGACCCCCTCTCACTTACCAGCTGGGTGACTCGAGGCGATCTGCTTAATCTCACAGAGCATCAACCTCCTCATGTGGTAAATGAGGACAATCATATCTACCTTACAGGGCTGAGTGAAGATTCAATGAAAGTAAGCATGTGACATGCCCAGAACACAGTAGGTGGCCAATAAGTGCCTATTTGCTTTTTCTGTTTTATAAGTTTGCACACACATTTTGACATTAGCTACCTTTTGAATGGACAAACCCCCCTTTTTTTTTTTTCAGGAAACAACTAGACATTTTCTAACCTCTTCCCTACACCATAATGAGTTTACCTGTTTTAAAACTTTTTGTAGTATTTAATACAGACCACTATCAAAGGCTTTCTCAACAACAATAAATTCAGAGAATAGAGTGTTCATTCTATCCTCTTAGTCTCCATGGTCAGTTGTGTCTTCCAGAAATTCCAAGAAGTTAGTGAGGCTGGACCTTCCTCTTCTTTTTTTTTTCTTTTCTTTTTGTAAAGCATGCCAGCAATCTTTAATCATGCTTGATTTTCTACATGCCACCCAGGTTAGCTTCTGAAACAGTCAGACAAAGATTTAACCCACAGAGAAACACATATCTCATCTATATTTTCCAAAGGATCCTCAGAAACATCTTATTAGTATTGTTTTTAGTATATAGATCAGTTTTTTCCCTTTAATTTCCATGTTCATTTCTAGAGAGAAGCATTTCCTTCTGTTATAGATTTTAATAAAGATTCAATCCTAATTACAATATACATATATTTTTCTAGTGCTTACTGTTTGTTGGAAAGATTAACATGCAAAGCATTTTATAACTTGCTTTTAAAGAATAAAAGTTGATATGTAAAAAGGGTTGAGTTAATCTATTAGTTGCTTGGCAGGTCACCCCATTTTCACCTGATAAGAACAAATTTGATCAATAGAGTTTACTACTTGCAATGAGACGTTTTGAAAAGAAAGATTAGTAAAGGTGAAAATATGCTAAAAGAAATTAAGACAGAAAATATCAATTGCTCTAAAGACTCATAGTGATCACACTATTGACTTATCTTACCACATGTTGAAAATTAGCTATCCAGTCACTGAGAGGGAAGGTGAGTATAGTTAAGAAAGTTTGAGTCTGACACAGGTGCAAACGACACAGCCAAGACAAAAACATTCCACAAACAAAAACATTTCACAGCCAAAAAAATCCAAAGGGATGAATTTCACCAGAAAGGCGAGTAGACCTTAGAAAAGCAAAGCACACATCAGATTGTTTTTGTGCGGTGAACATTTCTTACCCTACCTCCTTTGATGTGGCTGGGATAATACCTGGAGGGATGTTGAAGAAAGGCCAGGACACAGTTCAAAGGAACATTCTCGGGGTGAGTAGTATGGTAAATGGAGCTGCAGAATAACTACAGTAATCCAGAGATGGAGATGAAGTTAAAAATGGCAAAATTGTCAACTAAATGAGCCCTATCTTTTGAATTGTTTTCTTTGTTGTCAAACAAATCAGGATCTTTTCAGTTGACAAAATGATATCTGTAACAGGAAGCTCTCTATTGTTGAGATCCAGAGATAGTCCATCTGTTTTATATTACATACTCCTCCTTTCCTGAGCAATGGATCGAATGAGAATGCCAGAGCTACTTTTCAAGTGGACTGAAGCATGTGATAGGAGATTATATAAAAACATCAGTGGTATACAATAATGAAGGCACAACCAACTGGGTTTGGTGCCTGATGTGGTCAGCCTTTCTGCATTCCCTTCTACCTTAGATTTCTGCTTTAGAGATTTACTTTCATTCTTTTCTGATCTCCAATGCATGCCTCTCTATTTTTTTTTCTTTCAATAGGTTGCACATCTTTCCTTTGCCCTATGAAAAGTAGAGCTGGCACCGTTGAGGCAGGTTACTCAAATCGTAGTGGAAATGTCTTCTGTTATCTATTGAACTTCATATGCAGGTCCACCTTCATCATGGCCAACGTGCTGTTTATAAAATGCACCACAAATAACCATCCATCACTCTTATATCATTGTCACATGGTACCTCTTTGTTTCCTCTCCTCCAGGTGAGTGAAAATTATGATATGACTGAGATCATAATCATTGTTGATCAGTACTTGGCCTCCTGCAAAGATCCGTGCTAGCACACAGACTTTTCCGTAAGATGCCACTGGGTAGATATCAGATGGAGTGCCCTCCCCCATCATCTCCTCGGTCCTGAAAAACTTAATAACTCAGTATTGTTCAGTGAGTCATTCAAGCGAGTAGAGTGGAATTCTACCTGTTCCTCAAGGTAGAGAATCTGCTAAGCCGCTGCAAAGACTGTTAGGCATTCCTAGCTCTTTCTGCGTGTAAAAGGCTCATGGTTAGGAGACAAGGTGAATGCAAGCCCTGAGTGAAAGCTTTGTAACTTCCTGTGTTTGTCTGAAATCATGCACAAATTAAGCCAGTGTGCAAAACAGAGCTCAGCGAATATATTCCTCTTTTTCAGTGGCATTTTTAATGCTTTTTTTTTTTACCTTTAAAAAATTTTTAAACCAGGGGCTAGATGCCCTAGAAACAGATAAAAAAACACAAGGAGCTGAAAACTTTAAAATAATCAAGCCACACAGTTTCATAAATGATAACATAAAGGTTTGGTTTTTTTTAAACATTGGTTGTAATTTCTACTAGGTGTCACAACTCAGTGAACCATTAAAAGTGAACCGGCTCACTGAACCGAACTGAACTGAACAGATGGAATTCCACCCTTACTATGCTTGAAAGGCTCCATGAACAATACAAGTCTTCTTTTAAGTTCCCCTTCTGAGCTGCTTACCTCACTAATGCAAACATGTGGGGGCTGCAGGCTAGAACACGGCCCCTCAGCTCTTTGTTTGGTTGTACCAAGCTGTTGTTCAAGCAGAGGGAAGACAGTCCATTTTGAAATCCTCAGGGCTACCCTCCTCATTTTCAAAGTCCTAGTGTTATTTTCCATTTGTTCCCAAATGTATGTTAGAAGTAAAATGTTTTGTTCTCTTTTGATTTTTCCTTGAGATGTAATTCACTTTATCTAAATACACCTTGATTGATTTTTTTTTTTTTGGTAAATATGCCTGGACAACATGACTGATGTTATTTTCTTTGCCTGTTTTTAGCTTATTTAACCTTCTTTTTGGGAAGTGGAGATCATAAGACAGACACTTTCAGTTTTTTCTTGGCTTCTGAAACCAGACAGATTAGGGTCAGTAGACTATTATGAGAAGATTATAGGTGTGCACTATTTACTTGTTTATGGAGGTGCTAAAGATAGACCAGGAAATCAGAAGGTTGTTTGTAGTCGATTCATTCATCATTAGTCAATACTGTAATTCACTAATTCAATAAACATTTTGAGGGCCAGCTAGTAATAGACACTGTACTGGACATTGTGTAAACTCTAAAATGGAATGAAGTTCAAGTCTTTGCTTTCAAGAAGACTATAATTTAGTAGGAGAGGTTGCAGATAATTATGCTTTTGAAAATACCTATCATTTAAGTGACTCCTTGATATCTACACTCTCTCCTGCTCATCTTCCTCTTTTGACTCACTATGGGTATTATGGTCTGTTGACATATAATCAGCATGCTAATACCTTCGGTTTGGGGACTTATACATACACTTATTTTCAAGGGTCATGTTTTATAAAGCTTCAAACCAATTTTGTGTCTTTGAACATCAGACCATTTTTTCAAAGCATGTTCTAACTGGGATGGGAGACAATAGACCAGAGATAAAGCCAGAGGGGCCAGGACTGGGAGCTTGTTGGCTAGGCACAAAAGGTACCGGCAGGTGGATCACTGATTAATTCCCGGGAGGCCAGCTGGAGGGGAGATTAGCAAATAAGAGGTCCAGAATCCAGGGAAACAGGCATCAGGGATCAGATACTGATGTTAGGATTCCGGAACACACAATGTCTGGGGGTGAAAAAGAGTTTTTTGAAACATGGGGTCATGAGTCCAGGTCAAAACCCTTCAACAACAAGAGATTAGGAGCCATTCAAAAGATCTGAATAACAAGCATAGGATGTCAACAGAAGGCATGAGTTTGATGTTGAGTGGTCCTGGAGCTCTCAGCTCTTCACATGGCTCTGAATTAAGGCCAGAGTTGTTGCAGGGATGGGCATGTCTGTCTGAGTCCACGAGTGGACAGTTTTTGGAGTAGATGAAGGATTGGGCAGAGAATTAGATGTTTCGTGAGAACATTAAAATATAGCATTTGCAAGCTGTCTGCAAATCTGGACTTCTGAGTTTATACATTCCTTGGGGATTAAGTCTGCCACTTTATTTTTAGGCAGTAAAATAAAGTACTGAAGCCCAGTACTTAACACTAGTAGATTTGAGTTTGAGTCCATGTAGAGCTACTTATAAATTATATGAACTTTTGTAAGGCACTTAACCTCTCAAAGATGTGGTTTCTTCAAGTGTCAAATGAAAATGGCAATACGTATTTCAGAATGCAAAATAGGCAACACTTAAAAATAGCAGATGTAAAATTATTAGTTGTAGACATTATCATCATTATTACCAACTTGGATTTTTTAAATTGAGGAACTTTATCTAAAAATTTCCCCCCTTCAGAATGCAAATAATATATTAATTTTTAATTTAATATACAAAGTTAATAGTTTGGCTCTTCCCATTGTCTTTCTTTTAAAACACAGTCACTCAATCTTTTTCTTGCTTGTATTTTTTTATTTGTTTTGTTCTTTAGGCCTGGAAAACAGCAATAATACAAACTCACGAGAAAATAGACTTAAAAATCCTATAGAAAATATTTCTAAGTTTACAGTCAGAGGTGTTCATGTAGTAACATGGATGGAAACACCAGGAGACTGAATGTCTAGGGAGAGTAAATCTAAATCCTTCTCTATCTTGTTCTAAATGTGACTCATCATGGGGTGAACATTGTACGTTGTCATCACCCCCAAACCTTGCACGAATGAGTTCCTACATGGCTCTTTGAATTTCCTATGTAAAAATTAAGTTAATAATGGTTTCTTTTGTATGTGTGTGGAAACAACATAAGTGGTTAGGCTTTAAACCAAATGGATGCTCAACTGTGGAACAGTCGAGAATATATCTGTGAGGTTTTGTCCAGACATGGATTGTTTCCCCCTCCCTCAGAGAGTAGCCTTAGAGAGTAGCCTCCGACCAAAACTGGTCTCTGAAGAGTATGCATATTCACAATAATGAGTCATGGGTGCACCAAGCAAAACTGAAAGCAATATAGTCGTCACTCTTAATCAATGTGATTATAAACACCGTATAGAAATTTGAATAATTAACTTGATTGCTTTGATTATAAAACTGCTTGCTATACTTCACCGAGGTGCAGATTCTTCCATGGACTTGCCACCATCGGTTCCTCCTGTAAGAATAAATCAATGTCTTTTCCTGCTGGACCTCTGTGTGACTTCTTCGGAACAGATGAACGTTACATGCAAGCCTCTCATATTTGGGATTACTGTGTTACAGTATCTTAATTCCTATTTTAACTACTCTCTATGAGTTGCTGTTGAAAAAACAGTTATAAGTAGAAGACTGAGGCAGAAACTGATTATAAAAGGGGAAATAATCCGTTGTCTTCTCTCTTCACATTGGACTTCCATAGAATGTTACTAAAAATGCTAAAATAACGTCAAGTCAAGGGAAAAATTCTTGCTTTCTAGCCGAGACTGGATTATTATATGTTTTGAGAAACGTTGAGTGGAATTTTCTCTTTTTTCCACCACGAATGCTTGTATTCTGATTCCTTCTACTTCCTCTCATTGCTTGATTTTTAGTTGTGTTCTTCATACCTGGTTCTGAATGTTAACTCATTTGTGGTGCCTGTATGTTGATGTCACATGAAGTGTGAGATCCACTTAAATGCTGGGGGACAAGGAGGTCGTTGCCCTAACAGATACCATCAGTCTGTGGCTGGCTTCACCATCAGATAAAATTATTTCATCTATAAATCAACTGAGGTAATCTCAGAATATCATACTTTAAACCGTGGAAGAGTAGAACTGTAGAGACCTGGTCATGTGGGCATTTTCTCAGTGGTTAATGTGGAGTTGACAACATAGTTGCAGTTGTAGATTCTCTCTACCCCATGTGGGTTAGGCAGGAAGGCAGAGCGGTGAGGAGTCTTATGTTTACATTCAGTTTCTATGCAGCCACTGAAAGGCCTAGAAAAGAAGAAGACAAGTGTACCTACCCAAGCCACATTCTGCTGTTCATAGTTTCTTCCTTAACATATCTTACAGATTTATAGTATTTTTGCCCCGTGCCGTCTCTGAATACCTTCTTTAATTCCTCATTTCTTTCCTTCAAGTTCTGTGTCACTTCCTGTGCAATACTTTCTCACATACTCATTTGCTCCAGTTCTGCACAAATTTAATTGTGCATTTCTCTGTACTTCCACAGCAGTTGTTTATCAATCTTTCCTCCATTCATCCGTAAACCTCTTCACAGAAGGTTCTATCTAATCTTGTTCATCTTTGGAAGGCAGAGTAAGTTAGTGGCTAAGAATATGGACTCTGGGTGAAATTTCCACTTCCTCCACTTCATAGCTGTGTGATCTTGGAAAAGATGTTCAACTACTCTGAACAGTAGTTTTAGCCTCTGTAAAATAGAATGGCTATTTGTAACCGCACAGGGGTTGCTTTGAGAATTAAAAGAAAAATTCACATAAAACATTTGGCATATATAGTAAGCCCTCTGTGACCATAAGCTCTGATTGATTATATTGTTTTGCACATTTAGTGCCTCGCACAGTATCTGGCTCATAGTAGGGCCTCAATACATGTCTTGTTTCACTGAACTGTGTCATCCTTAGACCACATGACAAAAAATATGACTTCAGATGGCAGCTTATATGTATTTTTTTTCACCGCAGGATGGGAAGGAATGAGGACAGAGACATTCTGTGAAGGATAGTAGCAGGCATATGGGAATGAAAGCACTAAAAACTAAATTCATGTTTAATACTGCCAAGAATTTTACCAAGATAAGAGATTAGGGAGTTACAGATCCTTGGTTCTAATTTTTGGATAGTTTCTCATTCACTATATGAATCTAGAAACATCTTTTAATTTTTTTTCTTGGTAGCTCAATTTCCTGATATTGTGGGGTTAACATGTCTTTTCTCTAGGTGTAGAAATAGTGTGACAATACTCAACCAATTTTACCATAAAAGCCCTTCTTTTTTTTACAGCAGGGAAACTGAGATACAAGTCTGGGGACCTGATCAAGGTCATAGTCAGTGGCAGAACCAAATTAAAATTCATGTTCCCAGAGTCCTTTCCATGCCATTGCTTCACCTACTGACCCATGTTGCTCTACCAAGAAGTACTTCTGATTAAGTGAACTTTCAGGTTTCAATAACACAAAACCTTGGCAAGGACTTTAGGTCACAATCTCATATCATATATTCCAGTTATTTTTTTTGGTGAGAACCAGCTGCTGCATATATATGTTGACTTAATTGCCTCGTTCAGGTTGACATTGAAGAAAGTGGTGTGTTTTCAACACTGAATCAGGAGTAGAAGAGCTTAATAAAGTCTCTATTTGAAAAATAAGGAGGGCAAAAGAAAATGGGGACAGATTCTTTTCTTGTAGATAATAGTCTATGACCAGGGACTGTGACTATTTTTGTTCACTGTTGCCTCAGAGCCTAACACAGTGCCTGTAAATGGTACATATGCAATGAATATTGATGGATGAATGAACACATGGAAGCTTCAATATTTCAGTTGTAGGAGAAGAGCTTCTCACGCCTTGATGCAATGTTTTCCTAATACTAAAATAGTGCATGTTTTCCTTCAACCAGTGTTCCCTCCCTTCTTTGGGTATATGTACACATAATAGGATGTTAAAGTTTTGAGCAAAGTTTCATGATACAACATATTTTACACCCCAAAGTGAGGTGCTGCATCAAGATGTGCATTTTTTTTTTTTTTGAGTTGGAGTCTCACTCTGTCACCCAGACTGGAGTGCAGTGGCCGCTCCCGGCCACCGCAGCCTCGCCTGCTGGGCTCCAGCGATCCTTCCGCCTCAGCCTTCCGAGTAGCTGGAATTACAGGCGCACGCTACCATGACCGGCTAATTTTTTGATTTATTGTAGAGATGAGGTCTCGCCCAAGTTGCCCAGGCGAGTCTCGAACCCGCGGGCTCAGGCAATCCACTCACCTCAGCCTCCCAAAGGCGCGGGATTACAGGCTGAGCCACCGAGCCCGGCTAGGATGTGCATTTTTTAAAGGAGAAATTGGTTTCAAAATCTTGGGGCTGGACACTAGATGAGCACTGATCAAAATGGAAGAAATAAAAGAATTAAGGAAGAACCCCTTTGAGAACCATTTTCTGGGGAAGTTGCATTGACAGCTGCTTATTTCCTTGAGGGTAGAGGGCTGGGGATGTACCTGTCCTCACTCAAACACCGGGAGAACTTCAAAGATTGCTTAAAGAGCTTACTATGGCTCCTCTCTATTTGTGCCCAGGGTGGACTGAGTCTGACTTCAACCCAGGAAGTTAAAGAGCAATAGAGCAGTTTTGGAGAGCTGGTTTGGCAGCTGAGCAGTGGTGAGTGGCTGCTGCATCTGGAAAGTAACTGCATTCCATTGCTGGTAGTTTAGAGAGGCAAGACACCAGGGACCAGAGAGGAATCTGACATAGCAATATATGACGAAAATCATTTTATGTTCTGGCAAGGAAGAGGCAATGGGATTCTAGCAGGAAAAAGAAAATCTGTGTTGAATGTACCATCTGAGAACTAGGGACCAAAATGTAGTTGGAAGGACCAGCAGGGACTCCCAAATGTAGGCACTAACACCTACATGAGAGAAAAAATCAGCTGTAACGTCTTCTAGGCCCAGATAGCTTAAAGACAGCTTATAACAATATGAATTCATGTGGGAAGCTTTTCCGCTTACTTTTCTGCTCTGGATTCCTGTGCTCCAACCCAAGAGGGTTTAGAAACCATAGCTAATAAGCAAAAGTGAGAAAGAGAAGGAGCAGAAGAGTGGGAATAGACAAAGAAGAAAGGTGTACCGCCTTTACGTGGAAGGCAGCTCTCCTGAAACTGGACCAGCTGAGAGCAAGGGGGATTTAAATCAAGCTCAGGATCTCTATTACTAGAGATGGGCATTTATTGATTTGAGACTGTTTGGAACCTAAGCATCTATCACTAAACAGTACAATGCAGAAGTAAAGGGGCTGGTTGAAGGGTACATTTAATGGCAGGGAGAAACTTTTCCTACTGAGTACGTTTCAAAGGGGGAGGAGAGACTAAAATAAAATTACATTTTTATTATTCCTTATAAGCCAATTTCGGTGGTCAAAATAGTGTTTATATAGGTTTCTCTAGATTTCATTGTATAAGCCTGGACCAAGTTCTCACATTAAAATTGGACAATTGTGGTGACTTTTGAGAACTACCCTTGTGTGCCACCTCTGTACCTATGGGTGCACTGCCTACTTTTAGGGGCTGCCATGGTTCACCAGGCCCAACTCTCTGGAAGCCAGGTTAATAAGAACATCTCATATTGGCTGGAATCAGGAAAAAAGTGTTGAAAGAGACTTAGAGCTCATTTGATCTTACTCATTGTCTTAATTTGTTTTCTACAGCTATGACAGAATACCTCAGACTGGGTAATTTGGAAAAGATTTATTTGGCTTATGGTTCTGGAGGCTGGGAAGTTCAAAATTGAGGGGACACGTTTAGTGACGACCTTCTTGCTGTATCATAACAAGGCAGAAGGCATCATGTGGTACGTGAGGGAACATCTGAAATAGAGAGAAAAAGGGAGCTGAAGTCCTACAACAGATAACTTACCAACTTCCACAATAATGGCATTAATCCATTCAAGAGAGTAGAGCCTGTCAGGTCTAATCACTTTTTAAAGGTTCCACCTCTTAGTACGATTACAATGGCAATTAAATTTCAACACGAATTTTGTAAGGGACATTCAAACCATAGCACTTATTTAATATCTGCATTGCTTTCATTATACACTGAAAAAAAATGTCTGTTTGCTGCAGATCTGCCATACCTCTTTTGTATTTTAGAGTTGCCCCAAGTTAGATCAATGTTCAGTGGCTGGTGAAAAGCATTTCCTACAATGTGGCTCATTCACATTTTTTATTCCCTCAAGATCTCTCAAAGCTATTTCTGCATTTCCATCTTTCCACTGACCACCCCGTAGACTTTTAAGTGTTGACCTGGCTATGGGGATATTAACATTTTAAATGGAAGAACAAAGAACATGAAAGGGAAGGGGTAATGTCTGGCACACTGTTGGCCAAGGTAAGGAAGCAGGATAAAGCACGTGGAGGTGATGCTTCTGTACTTCTACCCTGTGCCACATACTATGTGGATGCTTTCACATGACTGATCTGATATACTGTCAACAATAACTCTTCTAAAATAGATATTTCTGTACCCTTTGTGTAGAGGAGGCAAGAGAGAAGTAACTTGCTTAGCACCATAAATCTAGGCCAGTCAGACTCCAAAATCCCTATTCTTTCTGCTATTCCATATGGCTTCCTTTAAAACTACATTTTAAATACATTTTTGAAGGTTGCTTGTGACTTCTTTCATTCTTTTTAATCTCCGAATCTAATTCCATATCAAAGCTGATAGTATTTTTAAATAAGAAAATTGTTTTTTGGTTTCGATTATTACATTTTTATGAGACTACGTTGACTTCTGTTATTAGAATTGAATTTCTGGATAGTGAATGTCATGTGTTCTCTCTTAGCATTGTACACCTTTCCATTATAGCACACAACAGTTGATTCCAATCAATTTTTTTAAACTCATTCCACATTTCCAATATTTTTATACTTCTATTACCATTCACAAATATTCTCAGAAGTGTGTTCCAATCTGGTGATATTATGATAACTTTCCCCTAGGGGTTTATTAGCTTCCATGTTACAGTATTCATTTCACCTACTTTCATTTCCTTGGACTAAGTCCAGAATAGCCCCTGGTCCTGTCGATTGCTTCACAAGCTGTGTGAGGGAACATTTTTGCAATGCACTCAGAGACAAGCATCCATCTGATTTTGTTCCTATGATCTATCAGTCATTGTCAGGGGATTGAAATTGCATCACACTGACTACTTTTATTTCTCTAATGACTTCACTTTTTTTGTTGTTCTTTGTCTAGCTTTCTCTTACAGGCAAACATACCTTATTTGTTTTTATGACCCCCCTTTTTTTATTTTTAGAAAGGTAGGCTTTCTATGTGGCTTGGCTTTTAAAAAATAAAAAAGTGGGATACCCACCTGAGCCCATGTTGCATTTACCAACATTTTGACATGCTTCTAAGGTAGTTTTCAGTCAGGCTATTGCTTTGTAGGATAAAATAATCTCTTAGGAAACACATTTTTCTAAGGAAGCTCAAGGATAAAAGGTAAATTTCAAGTGGAAGGGGAAATTCTATTATGGTATGGGGCTTGTCATGTGAAGGATCCAGTAGGCTAGTTACCAGGACTCAGACCTGAGTCCTTAGGATAAGGGACATAGAAAAAGAAGAGCAAGTAAAAATCAATTTCTCCATCTCTGAAGGATAATAAGAACACAGGTATAAATACACAATGGATGGTTGTACAGGTGAGGGAAAGTTGTGCTGATCTAGAAGTGGCAGTGCTGGAGATAGTAGTGTGGGTGGCATTGGCAGTGATGGCACTGTTAATGGTTCAGTGACCATGGTGTCCTTCTAGAGCTCTCAAAATGGGGCATTGGAAACATTGTCATGTATGTAGGCACCGACGGTGGCAATGATAGAGTTTCTGATGGGCAGCACTGAAGCTTGGGGAGATAATGCCATTAAAAGCCTTTGAGAAAGAGAGAATTGAACATCTTGATAGCCCAATGAGAGGGAATCTGGTGATTTCCAGAATTATTTGGCAATTAGAAGAGGGAGGTTAAAATTCCTAAAAAAACAGTTGACTGTAGTCAGACAAATACTGTTTTGTAGCTTTTATAATCATTTTCTTAGTTCCAGTCTAATATGGGAGCTGAGAAACTCAGTAAATAATAACCCCAATGACAACAAGAAACACTGTGTGTCAGGCACTGTTTCATTCCTGGCAATAATTCTATGAGGTGATACTATTTTTGTTCCTATTCTATAGATGATGAAATTGAGGTACAGGGAAATCAAGTAACTCATTCAAAGTCATATAACTAGTAAGTGATAAGTTGTGATTCTAACAGAGTGTGGCTCTAGAGATCATGATTTTAGCTGCCATATGTCTATCATCACTTCAGTCTCAAGTAAATACAACCTTTTAAATAATTTTTTTAAGGCCTGGCGAAATTTTATCCTTATTCCAGTAAGAAAAAACACTGAACATATTAATTCAAGACTGAAAAAAAAGTATTAAATGCAAAGAAGAAATATTGTTTTTAATAACTAAAATTAGGTCGGGTTTGGTGGCTCAACCTGTAATCCCAGCACTTTGGGAGGCTGAGGCAAGTGGATTGCCTGAGCACAAGGGTTCGAGACCAGCCCGGGAAACTTGGCGAGACCTCATCTCTACAATAAATAAAAAAAAATTAGCCGGGTGTGGTAGCATGTGCCTGTAGCTCCTGCTACTTGGAGGGCTGAGGTGGAAAGATCTTCGGAGCCCAGCAGGTTGATGCTGGGGTGGCCGTGAGTTTGCCATGCACTCCATTCTGAGCAACAGAGTGAGACTCCAACTCAAAAAAAAAAAAAAGTAACTAAAATTAGTTTATTGTAAATTAAAACTTTCCAAGTTTTTCTATTTCTCTTACTCTTTTTATTTTGCATTTTTTTTTTCTATTCCAGTTGTTATTACCCCAGACCCTTCTCACATCATGCCTGGACAATTACAATGGCATTCCAGTGCAATGCCCTGACAATTGTCCCTCACTTCTCCATTCATTTAATATATTGCATTAGAAGTGTTACTAAGATGTTAATCACTTGTAAGCTTCCCCAAAACATTTCTTGGCTCTAAATATGAATATAATTAATTCTATACTCTTTAGACTGGAGTTTAAGACTATTCATGTATATGTACATTTATACAATGTCTTCCCCATATGTTTCCTTATTTCAAAATACTCACCTCGCTAAACACTTTACTCTTTCCCACATTAGTAGTCCCTAAATACACCTTTGATACTTTTCATCTGTGAAATCACAGCAAATGATTTCAAGTTTTCCAAGATCTTGTTCAAATCCTCCCGTAACAGTCTACTCAACCAAAGTCCTAAGGTACCTATCATGTCTTAGGGTTAGCCGTAAAAAGACGTCTCCTCTCTGGTCTGAAGTAGGTCTGCTTAGGGGGAAGAAATATTGGTGAGTGGAGCTGGGGTTGGGTTTTTGCTGTTTCTCTCACCCCAATCCCCCTACCTGGGCTTTTTGTGCATCACACAAGTGGCCCTCAGTGCTCACCCTGCACCAAATTCCTAAAGCAACGATTGCTACTACAATTCATTAGGCTATTAATTATGGATTGGTTACATCTCTTCAATTGTGATTTTAAAAATTCTATTACCCATATTTTTATTTTTTATGTGTTATTGTTTTTTTTTTTTTTTGAGTTGGAGTCTCACTCTGTCACCCAGACTGGAGTGCAGTGGCCGCTCCTGGCCACCACAGCCTCGACCTGCTGGGCTCCAGCAATCCTTCCACCTCAGTCTTCCGAGTAGCCGGAATTATAG
>NW_007043966.1:311656-366651 GCF_000164805.1 Carlito syrichta | reverse complement strand
CAATCCACTCACCTCAGCCTTCCAAAGGCACGGGATTACAGGCTGAGCCACCGAGCCCGATGCTTCAGAATGCTCCTTCTTGAGGGCAGGGATAATATACTTCTTTGAGGTTCTCAGAATACACAACATAGTGTCTTGGATTGCAGGAACTCAAATGTTTGATGATTTTACTTGCATTGTTTTTTGCAAATAAACACAGTTAATTCCAAATGAAGCATGAATTTGTTGGAATTAATGATCAACAACTGGCTGTCCTCTTTAGGAAAGGATAATGCCTACATCAAAACACACTACAATTGTTGTGTGATTATACTTTACCTTTGCTTTTGTTATATGTCTTTCACATTTTAGTATATTGAACTATATACAACTACAAGTGGGGAAAATTGTTCTCATGCTTTGATTTACATAGAATGCTATATAGCCCTTCATTAGAGTTAAGGGCTATATTTTTCATATAATTATTTTGCCTATAACTATTTGTAAACACAAAGTACTTCTGGGGAAATAAAGATTAAACATTTCAGTCTCTGCTTTCAGTGAGTTTAAATTCTGAATGGGAGACAACTCATTAAAAAATATGATGCCGTAAGACATGTTATAAGTCCCATTAAAAGCTGTATAGGAAATGTGAATTAGGTGTTTGGAGGATCCTGGAAGCTCTAGAATTTACATTTGAGATGGACCCTGACAAACAGCAGATAGGATAAATAGTCATGCTAATGTAAAATACATATTCCAGGCAAAGGTAAAATGTAGAAAAAGGCATGTTGAAGAACCATTCTTGGAATCACAAGACTTTTTGTTTGGTGTAAAGCATCCTTGTACAAGTTATCCTTCACAATGCTATATTCATATATAAATAATAAACTATGTCTTCCTGAGGTGGATTGTCACAGCATTACCTATTTCAGTCTTTAGCAATAATTCCGGTGAAATCAGAGTAATTATATGCCGGTTTCATGTTTTCTAATACTCATTATGCTCTAAAAGGATGATCTCCAGATGGAAAGAGACAGTTCATAACATTGATACTCTAGTAATCCTAAATTTCCTTGTAGGATTTTTTTTTTCAATTTGAAACAAATTTTCAGCTCCTTAGCCACACTTGGGAATATTCTACAATACAAAATGGAGAAAAACAATCTTTTTATATTTATATTTTCCATTCACCTTAGCATGGTTAAGAGAGACTAGAATTTTTAAAAGGAGTATTATTTTAGGAGTGTGTAGGTATTTCTGATTCAAGTTATGATATACTAACTTGTATTAGAATAACTGTCTTGCCAAGAACAAGTAAAAAAGCTGGAGTTTAAAAATATCTTATTGAATGCACTAACCCTCTGATTGGAGGGTTAGGTTAGCTACTAAGGCTATTGAATACTGGGGGGGCCATGAGTTCAGGGAGGGCAAAGTGCATCAAAGTTAGCTCAAGCATTTTCTTCCATGTCCCTCCCACTTCCAATGCTTCTGCCAGTTTACATATGGGGTGAGTTTGAGAACTGAGGAGCTGAGCAAAGTTTTAAGGCAGTTTAACAATTCTGGGGAAACAGACATTGGAGTTCAGGGCTATGAGGGAAGCCAGAATATGAAGGTCCACATTCTAAAGGAAAGTGATATTTGTCAGTTTTTGAGCATCACCTAAGAGGTTGAGAAAGCCAAGAAGAAACCTTTAGTCAAGGGGATGGGAGGCCAAGTAAACATTCAGCAATCTGATCGTCCTGGGAAACAAATGAAAATTCAGGGCACACCAAGAAACATGCACAACTCTCAACTGAGACCCTTGAAGTCTACACTCTACCAGTAAAGGTGGAAAGATTTAGCTCTCACAAAGACTGAAAAGTGGTTTCAATTCACCTCCATCCACACTGGATTAGTATAAACCACTTTATTCTTCCTGTTTTCAAGAAGCAAAAGTAAATCATCTTTGCAGGAGGATAATATTATTCATAGCCTCAAACCATCATGCACAATGTCTGACATTCAACAACAAACTAGCAGGAAGAAAAATACCAGGAGAAAATACCAAGTTGCAAAAAACCAAGAGAAAACAATTAACAAAATAGATGGAGACCAACATATGAGTCAGAAAATGGAAATATAGGAAATGACTTAAAAACAGCTGTGATTATAGTACTGTGCCAATGTTAATCAAAAAAGAAAGAAGCCGGGCTCGGTGGCTCAGCCTGTAATCCCGCACCTTTGGGAGGCTGAGGTGAGTGGATTGCCTGAGCCCGCGGGTTCGAGACCCGCCTGGGCAGTGAGACCTCATCTCTACAATAAATAAAAAAATCAGCTGGGCATGGTAGCGTGCGCCTGTAGTTCCAGCTACGTGGAAGGCTGAGGAGGAAGGTTCGCCAGAGCCCAGCAGGTTGAGGCTGCAGTGACCGGGAGCGGCCACTGCACTCCAGTCTGGGCAACAGAGTGAGACTCCAACTCGAAAAAAAAAAAAAAAAAGAAAGAAAGAAAAAGCCGGAGTGGTTTTACTAATATCAGACAAAGTAGACTTTAAGGTAAAAGCACTAGGGAGACTTTATGATCAGAGGATCAACTCATCAGGATGATATAATAGTTTCAAATTTGTATGCATCAGATAGTAAATCCTTGAACTATGTAAAGCCAATTTGACAAAATTAAAAGGAGAAGTTGACAAATCCATAATAATAGTGATAGATTCAAATACAATTCTTTTAATAACCGAGAGAATAAGCATGAAAAAACTCAGTAAAGATGTAGAAAGTTTGAACAACACAGTTAACACTCTTAACCTAATTGACTTGTATGGACCACTGCTCAGAGCAACTGCAGAATATACATTAAGTACATGTAGAACATTTACCAAAATTAAACATATGTTGGGCCATAAAGCAAACTTCTATTAAGTTGAAAGGCCTGAAAACATAAAGCATACAGTTGGCCCTCGTATCTGTGGGTTCCACATTACAGGAGACAATTATCCACAGATCAAAACAATCTGGAAAGGAAAACTGTGCCTGTACTGAACATGTGCAGACTTCCTTCTTGTCATTATTTCAAAACAATCAGTTAACAACTATTTGCATAACACTTACATTGGATTAGATATTATAAGCAATCTAGAGATGATTCGAAGTGTATGGGAAGATATACATAGGGCATATGCAAATGTGCCATTTTATATCAAAGACTTGAACATCTTTGGATTTTGGAATCTGTGGGGTGCCCTGGAACTGATTCCCACCCCCTAGACATTGAGGAATGTCTGTATTCTCTGACTTGAGAGAATTTAAGACTAAAATCAGTAACAAAAAGATAATAAGCCTCCAGTTGTTTAGAAATTAAGAAATTTCTATAATCAACAAGTAAACACTAAAAGTAAAATATATATATATATATTTTAAATTTAATGATAATAAAAATATCTTAAAGCTTATAGATTTCAGCTGAAGTGGTGCTGTGAGGGAAACTTTAGTTCTGAATGAATATAATAGAAAAGAAGAAAGGTTGTAGATCAATGGTCTAAGCATCAATTTCAAGACGGCAAGAAGAGATTGACAAATGAGACACAAGGAAATAAAGGATAAAGGCGACAGGACAGAAAGCAAATGTACAAACAGAGAAAATAAAAAAGCCGAAGCAAAAATGTGGGTATTTGAAAGACTAATAAAAATAAAACCCTAATAATATTGATAGAAAGAGAGAGGAAGGGAGTCAGGGAAGGAAGGGGGGGAGAGAAAGAGAGAAAGAGAGAGGGAGGGAGGGAGGGAGGGAGGGAGACAGTAAACACCAATTATCAATATGACAATGTAGCTATCACTAAAGATTCCTCAGACATTTAAAAGATAAAAATATGTTTTAAAAAAGGTTTAAACCAATGAATTTTAAGATACAGATAAAACGGACAAATCCTTTTGGGATACACAACCTAATAAACCTGGTACAAGAAAAAACAGAAAAGCTAAGCTGTCCTATTAAAGCTATTAAATCTACAAGAAACACATTTTTACAAAGAAATGCCAGGACAAGATGACTTTGCCAGTAAATTCTTTCAAACATTTATGGAAATAATAAGACCAATTTCACACCAAATCTTTAGATAGTAAAAAAGAAAATAATGTTCCCAACTGTTTTTTTATTACAATAGCAATAATTTTAGCAAATGCTTAAAAGAAAAATATGTGAGACAGAAATTTTTCAATAAGATTTTTTCAGAGAAAGTAAATCTTTTCTGGAGAAAGAATAATATCCAGAATGTCAAACTATGTCTATCACTTTCCAGAATAACCTTAATACCAAAACTTGACGAAATCTTTATAAAAAACAAAAAGTACAAACTGATCTTTTTCATGATCACAGATGATAAAGTTCTAAACAAATGATTAACAATCCAAATTCTATGACACATAATGAAATAACACATTCATAATAATAATACATTATTAGAAAATTAGTGGAGAAAGAATACCATTCTTATAATAGTTCTGGGTCAGCTGAATATCATGTTAGTCCCCATTTGATGAAATAAGTCAGTAGATTTTAATGGTGACAGTTCTGGTCCCCTTGTTTTCAAGGACACTCAGTAAAGACTGCAGACATTACTGATGGTCATGACTGAGGGAGGGGTGTGCTACTGGTACCTAGTGGGTACAGTCTGGGGATGCTGTTAAACATTTTCCAATGCACGGAGTAGTCTCCACACAACAAAGAATTATCTATCCAAAACGTCAGTAGTGCTGAGAATGAGAAACCCTGATGAAAACAAAAATCAATCTTAGTAGGATTGTGGGCTTAACTATGAAAGAGAATATTAACGTTTGTGGAAGGTAATAAGAAAGATATATTCATGATCTTGGAGTTGAAGATTTCTTAAAAGTGACACAAAAAAGCACTAAGCATAAGGGAAAAGATTGATAAATAAGAATACAATTTGTTTATCAAAACACATCACCAATACAGTAAAACGTTAAGCCACAAAAAGCATTTTTGTAATGTATAGAGGGTGTCAAAAGTATGTATACATTTTAAGAGATGTTATCTATATATTACTTTTTGAAGTTGAATTGAATGACAGTAGCAATGTGTAGTATGATGTTCATTCAACCATGCTTCCGCCATTTTCTTTGACTCTCCCGCCTATTGCATGGTGATGCTAGTGTTCATTTGATTAATGCCACTTTTGAGTGAATATCATACTTAAAATGTATATACTTTTTTAATATGCCCTGCATATAACCAACAAAGGACTTGTATCCAGAATATATAAACAATGTCTACAAATCATTTAAAAAAAAGACAACTTAAGTAGAAAAATGGGCAAAAGAATCATTTTGATAAATACATTAGAGAGTGCTCAACTTCATTAGTCATTAAGGAAATAAAAATTAGAAACTGTGACATAACCCTACACACTCATTAGAAAGACTAAAATTAAAATGACTGGGAAAACCAATGTTGATTAAATGATGAAGAAACTGGGGTTTTCATGTACTGTTGTTGTGATTATAAATTTCATTGGAAAACCGTTTATATTTACTAAAACTGGACACATACATAACACTATGACTTAGCAATACTAGTCCAACAGAAATGTATGCATGTATGTAACAAAAGATTTACATATGTATCTGTACTAAGATATATATCTTCTATCATACATATCATGCATAGTATAAATCATATATATCTTGTATATGCACTATCATATATATATGCCACATACAAACATATATATATATGTATGCATATACCTATATACATGTATGAAAGTTTATAGCAGTATTATTTATAATAGTTCAAAACTGGTAACCCGGTTGTCTATCAACAACAGAATGAATACATTTTAGTAAATTGGCACAATGGAATTCTTCACAGCAATAAAAATGAACAACCATTGCTATCTACAATAATTGATAACTCTCGCAATGTTGAATAAATGTCAGACCCAAAAGGGTACGTACTATATCACTTCATTTATATAATATGGAAATTGGGCAAAACTAATCTATGGTGTTACAGGCTAGGATAGTTTTACCTTTGGAGAGGAAGGCAGGGCTAAGGTCTGAAAGGTGGTCCATGGAAGTCTTCTGGGGTGGTGGGGATGTTTTCTTTCTTTACTGGATGGTAGTTATGCAGGTGTGCTCATTGTGTAAAAATTCCTCGAGCTGTACATCTATGATTTGTGCACTTTTTCTATGTGTCTATAGAGAAAAATATTCATTTAAAAAATGTATAAGAGTAGGCTGAATGTATGAGAGTGAGGGAAAACTTGGTACAGAAATAAATAAAATATACTCTTAGAGTCAAATTCTATATGTTTTCACTTGTAAGTGGGAGCTAAATAATGTGTACACGTGGACATAAAGTGTGGAATAATAGACATTGGAGACTTGGAAGAGTGGGAGGGTGGGAGGGGGTGAGGGATGAAAAATTGCTTAATGGGTACAATGTACATTATATATGTGATGGTTACATGAAAAACCCAGACTTCACCACTACCCAATGTATGAGGGGGATCCAAAACATCTCGGAATTTATTTATTAAAAAATTGTGTGTTCTTACATGTTTAAACTTCAGTCACCTTGAAAGTACTCTTCATTTGATGCAATATACCTACTGAGACACTTTCTCCACTGTTCAAAACAGTTTTTGAACTCATCTATTTTGATGCCTTTTAGTGCCTCTGCTGTTTTTGTTTTAACTCTTCCATATTGGCAAATTTTTTCCCTTTAAGGGTGTTTTTCATCTGGGGAAACAAAAAAAAGTCACTCTGGGTGAGACAGGGTGAATGCGGGGGGGCACGAGGGTCATGTCGTTTGGGGTCAAAAACTACAGAATACTCAGTGTGGTGTAGGCAGGTGCACTCATAAATCACCGATTATGAAATGGGCAAATGTGTTGGGAGATCCTCCAAAAAAATTTCACTGAAGCCAAACACAGACTCTCACAGCAATGCTTGCTGGTACCCTGTTGCCCATGGATTCCTAGAATACTTCCTTTGTGGGAAAAGCCTGTACTACAAGGGTCCTGCACTCCAAAAGATAATTCCAGTTTTGGGGGTCCCTCCTTGTATCCACGTAACAAAACTATACTTTCAAGACAAAAATTTCTGAACCTAAGTTTCCTGTCCAAAATGCTAGAGAATTATAGAGTGTTCTCAAGTTTCCTTATTATAAAATCAGTTGGCAAAACTGTTAGCTGCTTGTTTCTTACCAGGTTTTCCTAGTTCATCTTTTAAAAAACATACTAGTATGGACCTGAATTAGATAAACTTCCTTTTTCCTTATCCTTCTTCAACTTACTTTGCCCTGTCCACAGGGTTGAATCTGAGCTGTTAGAACCATAGTCTAAAGCCCTCTCTTGTCCTCACTAATTTTTTTCTCTTGAAGAGCTGCTGGCAGGGCAGGGGATACTACTCTGGGGGTCACACCCATGAGTGGCAAGAAAAGTCACATTCTCATTTTTTAGGAGTACAATATGGAATCTATCAGTTATTAATGTCTAGCAACAGATGACTTTCAGTATCACTATATAGTGTTTTTGCTGACCAATTTTGTTATCATTTTTCATCAACACACATCTATGCGACCTCCACAAAGTGAATTGTCTGTTAAATAGATACCTTGTTAATTGATAATTATTTGTGTATTTAATTTCCTTCCTGTACACAATAGTTACATAATTTCAAGATATGTTCATACACGTTTCAAATTCATGAAGGAAGCTTATTATTTAAGATATCTATTATTTCATAATTAACACAACTGCCACCTAATCTTTGTATCACTCTCAAATTAAATGCTACACATTTTCCTAAACTTTTGGTCAGTAGGGTCTGTTTCAGTTATCCATAGGCTTGCATTCAGTTTTCAAAACTATTCTACAAATTAAAAATTTTTCACTTTAAATTCTACTTCTAGATTAAGTGGGACCTTTGTGAGACGCTGTAGTATACCAACAAAAATGATTACTATCGTCCCTTGGTATTTGTGGGGAACTGGTTCAGGAACCCCCCCGAAATAAAAATCCACAGATGCTCCAGTCCCTGATACAGAATGATGTAATAGATGTATATCGCCTATGCACATCCTTTGGTATACTCTAAACCATCTCTAATTACTTATAATATCTAATACAATGTAAATGCTATGTAAAGAGTTGTTATATTGTTATATATATATAGTTTTTCCGTTTGTGTTATTTTTATTGTTGTATTGTTATTATTTATTTATTTATTTTTCTAAACATTTTTGGTCTGCGATCAGAAGAATCAGAGTATGTTGAACCCACGGATATGGAGGGCTGACTGGTTAGAGACCAAAAGGGGAAAAGGGAACACAAGAGAAGTCTTTTGCTCCCTCACAGAACCTTTTGAGAAACTCCTGTCTTGCAATGACATACTGTTGTTTTAAACAAGCCCCGCTGGAATTATTGCTGCTGTGGTGCATATGGCAGAAAAGGACTGTCCCTGAGGATGAAATAGTGCTCGCATTCTGCTCTGCAGATGGAGTTGTGACTGCTGCGGGGGAAACAGGACCGGTAGAACAAGGAGGGGTAAGGCAGAGAACTAAAGAGAAATGAACATTTAACATTGTTGTAAATTCTCTGTGTCTTGATCACTACACCCTAATTTCAGAAGAATTCCAAAAATAGATTATTTAAGTATATGGACTTTATACTCTGCATACATGGAAGAAGAATGAGGTGCATCAAGGAACTTGGAAATACGAGAAGGGGAAGTCAGGTCACTCTGAGTCATACTATCACATTGGTGCTATCATACTGGAATAAAGCATATGTGGTGCTTGAAAGACACCTTTTTGGTATATGAGAGGGCCTCCCGGAATGCTGAAATATATGTGCTCCAGGGCAGTCAGATTCTTCTGCACTGCCTCCTCATTTGCTGACATGATGTCACCTGTCTCAGCCGTCCTACATGGTACAGTATGTTGACCAATGATTGATAACCAATGGCGGCTACACCTACCACCCCGAGCCCTTCACAAGGGAGCATTATTGTTTGTCTGTATCTTTTTGTTGTTGTTGAGTCAGGATCTCTCTCTGTTGCCCAGGCTGGGCCACTGTTCCTGGTCTGTCTGTGTCATTTTTGCACAGGTCCTGTCCCAGTTTCCCACAGTGCAGCGGTTACAAGTTGTACATGTAATGGGACCTTACTTAAGGTTTGGGCATAAAGGAATGGATGGAAAATGTGGGGAAGAATTGATAACTGGTTTCTAAATCCAGACTTCTCAAGTAAACTTCTGGTGTGGTCTTTCTTTCCCAGGATACCGCCAGGTGGCTCAGGGCTACTCTTATACATCTACTTCCGCCTCCAAACTTCTTTATACATCTAAACCCTGGGAAGACAGCTTCTGTCTCTGGATTTTGTTTTACAAATAACCATTCACCAAAGCAGTTCAATTCTGCTCCTGGTGGCGTTTCTCTCATGATTTTTTAGCATTCATGATATTGACTCATCAGGTTTCATGTCACGCTATCCTGTGGAGAGGTGTCCCATTATAGACAATGAAGGTGATGGGTAATACAATTCCTCCTTTAGTATGGTCTTTCTTTGTATCTATATCTATGGGACCTATCCTAATTACCCTAGATTGTATTTCTCTATTCAAATATCCACTAGATTAGCACTTGGAAGTATGATCATTCTTAATTAATTAATTACTTTCCAGAAATTCTATTTTGACACAGTATTTGGCAGAGACATGTCATAATTTGGTCTTTGGCACTGTGACTATTTCCTTGTTTCAATGAAGATTAATTTCTCCCTTTTTGTTATTTATGGTTTTTGGTAGATGCTTTTATTCTGGCACCTTTCCCCATACCCCTAGGCATATTCCCAGGCTATACTGTTTTTTTATGAGGCTTCATTGAAGTTTTAGGGAAAATCAGAAGATCAACATGGAGGATAGAATAGGCCTCCCAAGCCTAGATCAACACTATTATCTCATAGCTGGCTACCGTATGCCTCCCTCCCAGCCCAACTTCTAGACAGCATGTGCCATCCACAGAAGAAACTCATTCTGTCACCTGTAACCCCACAAGAATTGATATCAATCTCCCCAGGCCTTGTAGTCTGGGTCCAATTAGCTCTGGCCCATATGCCTCTCTCCAGCTTCCATCTCAGGATTGTCTCCCTAAGTGCTAATTCCTATAACAACAGGTTGAATTCTTCTTAGGCGGAATAATGAAAGAGCCTTTCATTCACTTTAGATAACAGCCTCATTTGGACAAACAATTTTATGGTTTCACCTGAAAGTCCAACAGGACAAACACAAAATAGTGTGTTATCGACACACTTCCAAATTTCTTAGTTATCCATTTGATTCCAAATTTCCTTATTACATGAAGAAGAAATGTGGCAAACAAGAAAAAATAAAGAAGACTTACCAGCAGTGGAAACACAGAAACAGAATAGTTGGAAGAACACATTTCTTTTTTTAAATTTAATTTAATTATTTTATTTTATTTTTTGAGTTGGAGTCTCACTCTGTGGCCCAGACTGGAGTGCAGTGGCTGCTCCCGGACACCGCAGCCTCCACCTGCTGGGCTCTGGCGATCCTTCCACCTCAGCCTTCCAAGTAGCTGGAACTACAGGCGCTTGCTACCACGCCCGGCTAATTTTTTTTATCTATCGTGGAGATGAGATCTCGCCCAGGTTGCCCAGGTGGGTCTCGAACCCACGGGCTCAGGCAATCCACTCACCTCAGCCTCCCAAAGGTGCAGGATTACAGGCTGAGCCACCGAGCCCAGCTGGAAGAACACATTTCTTTAGGGCACTCTTAGCCTTCTTCAGGGTAGCTGTGTAGTTATTTTGTCTCTTCGTTGAATAGCCAGAGAAAATACCCTATCAGAATCAATGCTATTTGGTATCTGATTGTATGACCCTCTTATTCTAATTCCATTCTGACTCTTTCATTCTTTGATTTCTCATGTAGTTTGCCTGCAGTAAAAAGAGGTACTTGCTTATCTTGTTCATTGACCATCAAAATTTTCCTTGGCAGTTAAGCTCCTTCTTCTAAGTTAAGAATTCTGATTTTTTACCACTGAGTAAGCTTTGATAGCAAGGTATAACACCCTTCACTTAGGTAGTCTCCAAAACAAAGATGAGGAGGAATTTCAGAGCATGCAAGGCTGTTGTCAACCCCAGACTGTGGCCACCACATCAAGTAAATGTACCTGAAGGGAGTCAGTCTCACAGGCAAGACTCGCCTCCCTGGCACGGCTGCTTCAGCAGGACAGAGGCCACTTTCTTTGGAACCCCCACAGTGTGTACATTGATTACCTAGAGGAAAAACTGACATGACATTCAAACACTTGGATAGTTAGATTTATCTAATGAATCTGCTGTTACAACTCAGCTTTACAAACAACCCCAAGAAGCTTCCAAGCTCAAAATAATTTCAACCAAGATACCATTCTTTGTAGAGGTCAAAGCTTTAGAAATATTAAAGTTGATATTCTATTCACCAAGCAGAAATAATTTCTCATCCTGGGAAGGTAAGTTTTTATGTGCAAGATTAGTGTCATTTATTTAGATGAGTGTCAAATATAAGATACCCTGGGACATTTTAAATCAAGCAAAACAAACAAACAAAAAACCTTGAAATAATTTCTTATTTTTTGCAAAAACAATTTTTCTTCCCTCACTGAAATATGAAAGAAACCCATATATTGAGCACTTTCTATGTGCAAGATGGTATGATAAGTGAATAATATGTATTAACTCATTTAACTCTTACAACAGCCTGGTTATATTTAATATTGTTCCATTTTATAGATAAGAAAATTGAGATGTTGAAAACATGATAATTTATCAAAGTCAGAGAGCTAATACGTCATGAAGTCAGAATTCCATCCTAGGTCTTTGACTATACTGGAGGAAAAAAAAAAAAAAAAGGCTATTCCAATTCATCTTATCTGTAGGAGGGCAGACTAGACTTGGGATAACGTAATAATAATAAAAAGCAGCCGTCATTTTTCTTAGCCAAAGAGGGCTTATGTGGTATTTTGTGGGTGGCACAGGAACTTTGCTTATGTCTGTGTGTAGACAAAATTGGTCTTGAATTATCTGACTGATCTTGTTTGATATTGGTGATGGTGTTCTGTGAGATTATTTATTCCCGACAGAGGAATATGCATGACTTAGCTGTGAACACCAGGCTGGCATCAAACAACACTGAGGCCTGGCTGTAAGTGTTAGATCAGATCCATGTTGTCAAGGGCCGCTCCTTGTTTTCTCAACTAGAATTGTGATGTTATGGCAGAGCAGTTGACAGTAGCTGAGCTGCAAAATTATGACACCAAGTGTTCTTACGTTCTCTGTCCATTGGCCAGAATGTTTTAGGTCCATCTAAATCTGTAGTTGAGGCATAGGCAATGCCAGTTTCTATAGGGCTGTTCACAGGGCATGGTTTCTGAGAAAGGATGCATGAGGGCAAGGGTAAAAGCAAGAACAAAAGGGTACAGGTGCGTGTTTTCGGGTCGGCGGTGGGGAGGTCTCACCCAAGATGGAGACAGCGGTCTGTATGCTGCATTCCATTTGCCATGCTCTGTTCATTACAAATGTGTCATAAGCCCAGCTGCACTTCAAGGGGAGGGGAATTAAGCTCCACCTCCTGAAAGGAGATGTGCTAAGAATTTGTGGATGCATTTTTTTAACCACCTAAAATATATTTATTGTGTCAACCCTTTTTATTACCCTATGAATTTTTATACTATGTTTTAAGACATTTTATATTCTTTTATACTATTATTTTAAAAATTTATGCTATACTTTTTAACTTACGTTTACTCAAAGGCACTGATGTGTATGTGAGTGTGTGTTAAAGAGAGAGAGAGAAATAACACCTATTTAAATAGTGCAGGAGGCCGGGCTCGGTGGCTCAGCCCGTAATCCCGCGCCTTTGGGAGGCTGAGGTGAGTGGATTGCCTGAGCCCGCAGGTTTGAGACCCGCCTGGGCAAACGAGACCTCATCTCTACAATAAATCAAAAAATCAGCTGGGTGTGATTGCGCATCCCTGTAATTCCGGCTACTCGGAAGGCTGAGGCAGAAGGATTGCCGGAGCCCAGCAGGTCGAGACTGTGGTGGCCGGGAGCGGCCACTGCACTCCAGTCTGGGTGACAGAGTGAGACTCCAACTCAAATATCAAATAAAATAAATAAAACTCAAATAAATAAATAAATAAATAGTGCAGGAGAAAGAAAATACAATACATGCTTCTGAACTGGATTCCAGTTTGAATTGACTAGCTATAAAAGATATTTTAAGGAATACTGTGGAAAATTTGAATATGAGCTGGACAGCAGATCATATTAAGAAGACAGACATTCTGTTAGGTGAGATAATGACATTGGGCCATGAAAAACTGTTTTATTTTGAAAGATACTGACTGACATTTTGGAGGGAAATAGAATATCAGTAATTTATTTTACAATTTTCACATCCCCTCAAAAGGTGAAGTCAAAATTAATATGTTCAAATTAACATTTGTCAAAACTTAGTAAAGGTTATATGGATGTTTGGTTTACTATATTTTCTACTCTTCTATACTTGAAATTTTATAGAAACAAGTCAAGAAACAAAAACCAAGCAAACAAGAAACCAGTGCAGGTCCCTCAGGGTGTAGAGAACTGGAGTGAGGTCACGATGAAGGTGTGAGCTTCGCAGGGGGTGAGTATCTTGTCATGTTGGAAGAAAATATTCTGTTACAAATATTTTATACGTGTTTGTTTTGTTATTGACTATTGTCTGTTCCCATGCAGAAAATTATTTATATTATACTTCATTGGGGTATTTTAGGGATTTTGACATTGTCTGAGTTTTGTCTACTCTGATACTGTTAGACCTGAAAATGAAGAGACTGTCTTAATAAGGGTGTTTATGAATGTCCCCAAAGCCTAAACTGGCATACTTTTTGTCTGCACATTTCAAGCAATGGCAACACAGAATTGATTCCCTCTGGTTCTCAGTCTGCCCACGTGATTCAATCAAACATGGTGGGTTAGAATGTGTGGAAAGTGTAACCTCTAAGTTGGGCAGTTGTATACCATGGTTCATGCTTTCCCTAGTGAGACAGCTTTGAAGAAGTGGCTCCAGTCTTCCAATGGGGGTGGCTGAAGTCTCTGATTTTCCAGATCTCAGTGTTTAACGCTAACAACTTGGCTGAGAATACCGTGGAAGAGATAAGCCTGCCAGACAAGAGTGTGACTGAAGGTTAGAGGGAGATTCAGCCATGGAGACACTAGGATGGCAGAGGAGAAGGAGGTCTCGGAGACAAGGAGGTGGGAAGGCAATTGCAGTTGAGGATGGAGCCAGAGACCATTGTTGAATTTAGGGTCAGAAAAATCTGCTGTCTAGATGAAGAATTAAATAGAGCAAAGACAATTGTTGCTCCAACTCCAGGCTTCACTCATAAAACAACGTGGGGTAGGTCTGCAGTTACCGAGTGGCGGAAACCTCATGTCTAATTGATCCTCTTGAACATTTACCTGTAATGATGGAATTAAAACATGATCTGTGCAGCGCTCCCGCTGAACTGCTTCAAGCGTGCGGTGCACAGGGGGCCGATCAGATTTTGTGCACCCTCCCACTAAGAAGATGCTCAGATCTGTCATAACTACCCTCTGAATTCATGGAGGGAGCTCATTTCATCTGTCTGTCACAGTCCTCATTTGGAGCCTTGTGGGTTTGAGCCCTTTACAAGAGGGTTTTCCGCAAAAGCCTTTTCTTTGTGTGTATGTGTATGTGTGAGCTTCCCCAACAAGACTAGATTCATGTTGAAGTCCTCCCAGCCACCATGAACACTCAGTAACTAAGCAACAGATGCTATTTAAGCGCAATCCCTTCATTCCTGTTTGTGACAGAGCTGATTCCCATTCATTTTCCAGAATGCCATAAAATTCCCCAGAATCTCACAGTGGCCTTGCCCACTCTGCAGTTCTTTGTGCCACATTTTTATCAGTGTTTCTCAGAGACCCAGGGTTCAAACTATTGGAGGTCCAGATGACATCTGGCTTCCCAGCTCCCCCGGAATACTGGCTGCAGTGCTTATCAGTGCATTATTCATCAAAACTGATGATGCAAGGTACGACATGCTGTCTGTCGTGCAGTGTATGACTAGAGAGGAGTTGGCAGAAACGCCTGGTGTTCTGTGAGCAGCATGTAATCAATAGTCTGGGTGCTTGTTCACTTTGTGTTGATGACTATTCCCTCTGGTACATTTCTGTATATTTTTGGGTTCACTGTACTCCCAGCTGTGTGATTTTTCTTCTTCTGTTCCTCCTACCAGCCCCTGGTAGACAGAGCAGAAGGAACAACCTTTTTGTGTGGTGGGTGTCAAATCAAATAATCTAACAACCAAAAACAGGGCAGCAGGCACTGGCAAAAAGAGACAGTTCTAATAATTTCCAAGTGTACTCGGTAATAAAATCAAATGAGCTGCGCTGATATTCAGACTTTCTGCTACTTGACTCAAATTAAACAATAGCAATCCTCCCCCTTTGCTCCTTCTCAAATGACAAACAAATCATTGGCTTCCCTCCTCCCATTTTGTCCATTGTATGTGTGTGCATGTGTGTATACGTGCTACTGTCTGTAAGTCCTGTTCCCTCTAAGTAGATGGAACTTAGTTTCCTCTGTTAATGAAAAATACCCAATGTTGTTACTGAGTTGAAGAGTGTGACATGTTACACACTCCTCCACATCGATGGTGTTATTAGGGGTTGCACAAGATATTCAAGGATCAATACTAAAATCCACCTTGTTGTATCTGAGAGAAATTGATTTTCACCTGCAAGTTAAGCCATTATCCATCTCCTATAGCTTTCAATTTTTGATTATTACTATTAAGAAAAAAGCCTTTTTAAAAAAACATTGGGAAGAATAGTCAATCATTCAAAAGGAAAAAAAAAATCCTAGCTTTAAATGTTCAAATTAATCTCAAGATTTACTACACTTCTTAGCAATTATTTTAGAAAATCTTTATGATTTGGGGATTTGCTGCAATTTGAGGCTTTTAATTCATTCAGAGGCTCCCTTGTCTCAGGCAGTAGTGAAGTGCATTGTCTGGTAGGTGATTTGAAGGCTGGGTGGCCAGATGCACCCTAGTGTTTGTCCCATGTGCATGGTTTAAGAGCTGTGTCCATCATGTTTGTTAGGCTTGATGATTACTGCAGGTCAAAAGTATAATCACTACAAGACATTAACTGGTCTCCTGTGTCTCCACACCTCTTAGGCAATGTAAAAAGAAGGATTATTTATTTTTAGTATGAGTAAGTCTGGCTAGACTGATTTCTAATTGACAGTGATTCTGTCACAATAAAGACCTCAAGTGGGAATTCCAAATTCTGGAGCTTGCTTTGGACATAGCATATCTAGGCACTCTGCCCAGATATGATGTCCACCTTGTGACCAAAATAAGCCATTGTTAGTTACGGAGGTCAAAAAATTCCATTTTGATAGTGTTGTGGTTCAGTCATTAGTTTTCAATACAAATTTCCCAGGTTCAAATTCTGGCTCTGCCATTTTCTAGTTCTGAGGCCACCAGTAAAGTTAATTAACCTCTCTGTTCTTCAATTCTATTCTATGTTAAATGTCAATAACAATATTACACAGGTAATAGGGTTATTGTCAGGAATAAATTGAGGTATATCATGTAAATTGAAGCACTTGGCACCTAGTAAATAGTCAGTGAATATTTTTCCTTATTACCAGTGACCAGTAAACTAAGACTTTGCAGTATTATTTTCATTTAATTCTGTTCAACTGCAGCAATACTATTGACTATCTAACATGTTAAGGTACTGTTCTATATGTTGATGAAAATATGCTCTCTGACCCCAAGGAGTTTAGCATTGAGAGGGTGGAGTTAGGGACATACATGCCTAACAGCAGTGAAGGGTTTGGGAAGACTGGAATAGAGGTACAAACCATGTTGCTGAGGATTGGAAGAGTCTCTGATTCTTGCTTGAGGTGGAAAGAAGGATGGTGGAGGACAGCCGGGTGATGCTTTGAGCTAGTTCTGGAAGCATAAGTCAGAATTTAAAAGGAGACTGGAAGTATGAGAGGCTATTCTGACTGACTATGGTGTCAGGGAGGTGTGGAAGTGTTCAGACTTATGGATAATCCCCGGCATATTAAACATCTGTCTTATTTCATTGGAAGCCTGCTTGACACAGAGAAGGAAGCGTGAGCCTTAGAGTTAGCTTAACCTGTGACTAGATCTTGGTTCTGTCTCTATTACTTGGTCATGTGACATGGAACCTCATGTTCTTTATATGTACAATGGTGGTGATGATAATCACATATATCATCATTCATGGGGATAACATGTAAGGCACCTGGTTTATGATAGCCACCAGTAGATACTTTCTTTGTGGGGCAGAAAGCAGGAGGTTTGCTCATCACTTTCTAGGGTAGTCCAGATGCCGGCTGGAGTTCCGCTGTGCTCTGAGGCTTAGGGAAAATTGACTCAAGCCCCAGCCAGGTATGCCTTCTGTGGTATATGTGCATGACCAGGTCACTCTTGGCTCTGAGCGCTGAGATACTGCTTCCAACTTTCCTTCACGCTCTTGCTTCTATTCCAGAAGTTGTTCTTGTGCTGAGAGGAGAAGGGTAAAGATTTTCAGGCAGGAAAGGAGCAGTGGCACGAGAGATGGCCAGAGCGGTGGCCAGGGGACAGATTACATAAAGCCACCCTAGTCCATGGCAAGGACTTTGGTTTTCATCCTGAGTGAAGAGACAAGTCTTTGGAGACTTTTAATCAAGGTGATGAGATGTGTCTTTGGCTTGAAAAGGACAACTCTGGCTACTAAATGGAAAAGGCACTAAGCAAAATAAACCACAGGGAAAATAGGTAGAAGGATACAGAAATAATCCAAGTGAGAGATGATGGTGGTGGCATAGACTAGAGTTGTACCTGTGGAAGTGATTCAAAATGCTCTAGGGATAAGTGAGATTATTTATTCGTGAATTGAATAGGAATAAGAGAGTCAAGGGCATGCTCAAGAGTTTTGACCAGAGCAACTGAGGCAGGAGTTATCATTTACCAGATGGGAAGGGATGGAAGGAGGAACATTTTGGAGAGGAGAAACTAGAGTTCTGTTTTGCATAGGCTATGTTTGAGATGCTTTTTCCCATAAAGCATACCTCAGGTGGAAATGTGGATTAGATAGTTGAATACTTGATCCTGGAATTCAGAGGAGAGGTTAGGGTTTGAGATTAAATTTGGGAGTATGTTATCCTTCACTGTTAGATAAAAAAACCCCTCACATCTGTGATGCAAAACTGTGGAAAATAACATAGATTTTTATTTGTGAAGAGGAGCAAAATTTTTGTTTTGGGTTAGTTTGTGTTAAACATCAAGTACCCTGCAGTGTTGAGGAGGCAGGAACCTGGGAGCAAGGTCAGCTCCACACATGGGCCCATGTGGGTTGTCCGGTGAGGGAACCCTTAGGCCAGTGGCGATGGATGTGACCCACAGAGACGCAGGTCCTGGAAGAAGAAGCAGAAATCAAAACTGCTCCAGAGCACATCCGGAATAAACAAGCAAAACTCATCTTCCTTTATTTTGTGTTTTATATCACTGAGCAATTTGATTAAAACAAATCAGCAGGACAAAAAATGAAGTTGTTTTTCTGTGGGGAGACAAAATCAATGAGAAGAATCAAGGTTGAGTAAATGTCCTATAGATACCCAGGGGAGAGAATATGTTTTTCAGAGTCAGAAGGGAATTTTTCAGAATTAATTGTTTTCTTAAACCCAAAGTTACTTTTGTTTTGTACTTTAAATGGAAATGGGGGTCTGGGGCACATCTAAGAGTAAAATAGTTCATGACCTGAGACAGTTTCAAAAAGTACTTATGGTATATTTTTGACTTGGTAAGATGTGGACATTTTGAATAAAGGAATATCTTTATTTTTATATTATTATTGAGTCAGGGTCGAACTCTGTCATTCAGTCTGGAGTGCAGTGGCATGATCATGGCTCACTGCAGCCTCGACCTCCTGGACTCAGATGAGCCTTCTACCTCAGCCTCCTGAGTAGTTGGGACTAACAGGGGCACATCACCTGTAGTATGCCCAGCCAATTTTTTTTTAATCAATATTTTTTATTATGGTTTTGTGGGGTACAGTTAAGGGTTAGGTGTACAATTACGTTTCATTCAGGCACCCTGTTGATAAGAGGTGTTTTCCCATACCCAGACAGATATTTGCTACTGTTAATCCCATCCCCCCCCCATAGTTTCTCAGTACCGTCAGTCATTTTCTTATAGGATTACATTGGATGTTCAAGGTCCATTATATGAGTGAGAACATGTGATACTCGGATCTTTGTTTCTGTGAGAGGTCACTCAGTATTATAGACTCTAGTTCCATCCAGGTTGCTGCGAAATTCATGATTTTGTTCTTTTTTATGGCTGCGTAGTATTCCATCAAGTATATGTACCACATTTTTTTAATCCAGTCCTCTTTTGATGGGCAGCATGGTTGTTTCCAGGTTCTTGCTATTGTGAACAGCGCTGCAATAAACATACGTGTGCAGGTATCTTTTTTATAGAGTGATTTGCGTTCTTCAGGGTATATTCCCAGTAGTGGGATTGCGGGGTCATATGGAAGGTCGATTTTTAGAGCTTTTAGGAATCGCCACACTGCTTTCCACAGAGGTTGCACTAGTTTACACTCCCACCAACAGTGTAGAAGTGTTCCCTTTTCACCACACCCTTTCCAGCAGCTGTTATTTTTTGAGTTGTTGATAATTGCCATTCTGACTGGAGTTAGGTGGTATCTCAGTGTGGTTTTGATTTGCATCTCCCTGATGATTAGTGAGGTTGAGCATTTCTTCATGTGTTTGTTGGCTGCTCGGATGTCTTCCTTTGTGAAGTGTCTGTTCACATCTTTTGCCCATTTTATAATGGGGTTGTTTGTTTTAATTTTAATTTTTGTAGAGATGAGGTCTCACTATGTTGCCTAGGCTGGTCTCAGAACTCTTGGCCTCAAGTGATCCTCCCACCTCGGCCTCTCAGAGTGCTAGGATTACAGGTGACAGCCACCACACATTACTATGAAAGCATTTGGAGAAGTCATTTGGACAGAGTATGAGCCTACACCAAATTTGCAACATGGATGAAATGATCTGATCATTAATTTCAGCCCATGTGACATCACTGGGGGAGAATCAATCCCTATGAGTGGTAGCCATGGTTGTGGCCCACCCCTGAGCGTGAACCAGTTAAAAGGAGTGCTCATGGCCAATAGCCTCTGGCTGTGCTGCTTTTGGAATCTGCCTCAGTTTTCCTTGAACAGATGCCAAGCTCTTGCAAGGCAGCCCCCAGCCAACAACTGAGCAAAGCAGCAGTGCAAGGGCTAGCAATTTCTGCACAGTGGGACACTCTTCTCTGGTCCCCCCTTATGCTGGAACTATTCATTGGACTGACTGGGCTTTCTCAGAGTTGTACTTGGTCTGAGGCTTTTCCTCTCCCATCTTTCTTGCTTCCCTTGTCCCTTCATAGGTGTCAGACCGACATCATGGTCTGAAGACTTTCCCTAACTTTTATAGGCATTCTCCCCAATTAATGTCTTATTCTCTGAGCTCTGCCTTTGCATCTGCTTCTGGGAGGACTCAACTGGTATATTGCATTGTCTTTCACTTTGTTATATTAGGAAGCCCCTAGGGGAGACACAAGAAGATGATAATTAAGTATGGTTTTAATGTTTTTCAATTATTTATATTTTCCCCATTTATACCAGCTCTTGCCTTTCATAAAGATATGACATTCCTTGGTTCCAATTCCCAATTTTCAGATATCCCCTCTGGCTAGGTCACATGGACCCTCCCTGAGACATGACAGCACTTCTGAAAGAACACTAACATTTTGAAAAAACTGACATTTAAAATATATCTACATCATTTAAAAGGTGAATTTTACTCTTACAACTAAAAAACTGTAAACTGTTATCAATGATTTTTCAGTTTTTCTTGTAGTTCTCTGAAACAGAATAGGTTTCTACCTAATACAAATATTTATTCTTTATCCATAACCAGTTTGGGGAACAAAGACTGATGGTGAATCTGAAAACAACTGGGGACAAAGTTGAGATAGGTTCATCCAAATCAAAAGCTTCCTCAAACGAGCACACCAGGATTTTCTTGAGGAAAGTGTTCATTGTCATTAAATCCTCATCATTCTTAAACCCTTAGTGTCCATGTATGATTTTATATAGTTTTTATTTTATATGCCTCGTAAGACCCAGTATCCTTCATTTCAATGTTGCTGCTGAGTGGAATCCTGGCATGGGTTTAGGATTGTGAGCCCAGACATTAATAGATGGGTCAAGTATGAAGAAACCCGCATTGTGGAGGCAGGGAGTCTGGTTTCTTATTGGTTTTGGTCACAGCTCCATGTATGACCTTGGTCAATTCATTCAGGCTCTTAGAGTCTCTCTATGTGGATGAAATGAGGGGATTGAACTAGCTACTTGATGTAATCCCATTCAGTTCTTAATGTCTATAAATTATGAAACTACAAAGGAATAAAATGTGCTTAAAGTCATGTTCTGACACTACTTCTTCATAAATACAACAAAACAAAACATTAAAACGTGTTTGGTTTTCAAAGGCAGCTTTTGCTTCATTCATACCCCTTCCCTTGCATTGTGAGATGATCTCAATGAATTTCTGTGGAATCGAGAAGACCAATTTTCAAATCATCTGGGGTAATTAATTCCAGTGGTTGGAGTTAATTATGATGAGGCAATTCATAAAGTATACAGTAGAAAAAAAGCAGCAATTGATGAGACCTCATCTACAGTGGGATTTTTTTCAAAGGCATTCTTCTGGCAATGCATTTCAAAGTTAAACGTATGTGTGCTTCAGTGGTGGGAAAATAGTTTATGAGGGTATCATTAGGTACGGGTGTGAGTTATGTGCATATGGGCCTGTGTATATTTTTACAGATATGATTCATGCCTAATTGGTGTATAACACGAAAGAATTAATGACTATAGCAGAGACCTCAACTCTATCATGTTCTTAATTGATAAACTTGAGTATATTTACCAAAAATCATTAGTAAAATGGCATGATATTATAAAATAATTTTAATATCGATATGAAAAAGTAACAGGAATGTATTGAGTATAAAAATAATAATTTGGGAAGCAAACTCAATTCTCTATTATAAAAATAAAGAATTTGCAAAAATGCAATAACAGACTATATTTCTGTTTTATGATTCTGATAATAAAGCACTTAGGTTCCACTTTTATGGCTTATGCTGTTATCAGAACCCCCTGATATAATTAGACAGCCTTGTTTTAGATAATTACTTATATTTTCTTATCGCATAGCAAAAATCCCCTTGGTAAAAATCCTCAATATTTTAAATCTAAGAGCTATGTTGCTGGGATAGGCCAAGAGAACTGGAAATCAAATTCATTCACAACACAGGATTTTCGTAAGTGAGTAATAATGATAATACCACTCCCTTGTGTTTCCACATTTTTTTTATAGTTCAAAAACTGATTTTACTTTCACAATTTCTCTATTCTGTGAGGTAGGTGCCATTATGCCCATCATACGCAGGCTGCCAATAAGAGTACCCACATTTTAAGCAATGTTAAGAAACGTTTGCCATAATCAGAAGTGTCAGGACATTGATGATAACCACTTTGAGCACCTCTTGTAACTGCAGAAGTCAAACATGAGTTGTATTCATCTATTGTTATTGGCATTTATTGAGTATTATAATTTTAATACCGTTTTTCTTTTCCTAAATGTGTCTACATTTTGGGGGCACACTCTGTATAGAAGGGAAAGTTCATATTGAGTGGTTATGGTCATTAAACGGTGGAGCAGAAATTCAAACATTATCTTACTCTAATATTCCATTCTACTCACAACTTTTTTTTTTTTTTAAGTCAGTGTCTCACTCTGTCCCCGGGCTGGGTGCAGTGGCATGATCATGGCTCATCACAGCCTTCCAAGTATCTGGGACTACAAGTGTGTGCCTTCATACCCAGCTAATTTTGTATTTTTTTGGAGAGACATTGCCTAGGCTGGTCTAAAACTCCTGGACTCAAGCAATCCTTCTGCCTTGGCCTCCCAAAGTACTAGAATTACAGGTGTGAGCCACCGAGCCCTGCCTCTATGCAAAACTTTTGAAAACACAAGAAATACAATGTGGTGATGAAGCATCATGACTATGGCATGTTTTGCAATACTATGTTTGAAAACTGATTATTAAAATCTATTCCTGATTCATCTTTGGCAGTGTCCACACTGTACCTTCCACTTTGGAGCTGGAGGCCTGGGCTCTAAATACGGTTCTGTTATAAACTGGCATTAAACCCTTAGCAACACAACTTGCCCTCTCTAAAAGGTGAGATGGGGTTTTAGAATGGTGGGGGAACTGAAGCATTTCTAGATCTAAAGCACCTAATTCAAGTTTTGTTAGACTAACATATGCGTGTTGCTGATTGATTGACCATGTCATTGTCACTGATGCCACCATATTGTAATGTTGTAGGATGCACTCAATGGCACAGAAAGTTTCCTTCTATAAGGACATGCTAAAATAAGCTTGCATAAAATATTTCCTTAGAAAATTATTGTATTCAGAAAGTTTTTCTCTAAAAGATCTTTTATGAATAAGGCAAAATTTAGTCTACTCTGTTGAGGTAAGAAAAAGAAAGGGAAAATAAAAAGAAAACATTTTAAACTGAGATTAGCTTAATAATGTCTTAATAATTTTCATAGTCTTTACTGGTTTAGGATTGAGATCTATAGAAATTTTTTACTTATTGTGAACAGGAAAACTATCTCACAAGTCTTTTTTCATTAATATAAGCATGTTTGATCACGTTTACTATGATAAATGACGGAATTGTCTAAAAATGTTACAAATGTACTTGCAATTAAACATTGTGCAGCTAAAAAAATCAAAGTGATTACTAAAATACTGGCCACACTTGATAAAAATATGAATTTAGAATGAATTTCACTTTGAATACACATATTTGACTTTTGCTTCTGAACTTTTATAGCATTTCAGATAAAAAGTTGTCAACTAAACCATTGCTATTGTAATGATATATTTCAGCCCAAGTTACATATATTTATTGTCTCATACATTTACAGTAAGCTCTGCCTAACTTTGCCCTAAAGAAAAAAATGTTTTAATTTTAGCTACAGTTTATTATATAACTTTATTGTCTATTACATAGCTACATCTTACTCATAGCTATTGTTTATTATGGACAATGTATTTATGCATGTTATTTACTTTTATCTTCTAAACAACCTTGCAACTTCAGTTTCATTAACCACAAAACCTACTGTCCAGTGTGCAACTTACCTGTTTTTAGTGTTTGCGTGCATTTACATGCTAGGAAATATACATTCCAGTGGGGTTAAAATTCCTCTTAAGTGGTTTTCCTGGAACATAGGGAAATTCTAGATGTGTTCATGAGTAGTCTTCAGAAATAACAGTTTTTACCCTAAAAGGAGAACTTCTTTACAGTTGGGGATAGGGCTCTATCAGTTTTTTTCAGCCGACATGCTTTTGTGCTTATTTATGTATTCTGTATTCCTGTCCATTCTCAGGCTTTTCTGGGTTTCCTCTCTCCCCCGCAGCACATGATCAATTTTTCATGGGAGGAGGCATGACCTGGGACATTTGCCTATTTTATACATAGAACTATAAAGATAACGATACCCTCTAGCAAATGAGGAAACCTGTGAGCTGTAAATGCCTGTGTCTCCAACTAATTCACAGAATTCCCTCCAAGGGAGGGACTTATTTTGCATTTGAACTCCAAAACACCTTTCAAGATTGTTAAACTTAACACCAGCCTGAAAATCCCAGTCATGCTGGAGATCAATTAACTGCTTCCAGTGTTCTACTAGAGCTCCTTGAAGATGTTTGCATTTTAGAGTAATTCGGCCATTATTACATTTGTACCAAATAAAAAACATTATTATTTGTATGATAAGAAGTTCATTTTTGATACTCAAACCTTCTAGAAGCTTCCTCCCTTACCTTCTTACCTGAACTGATGACCAGGTATCTTTCTCTGGTATCCTTTTTTTTTCTGTTTCAGTGTCGAATCTCAGCTTGTCTTCTTCTGCACACTTGTTTTATTTGATTTCATTCTTTCCCTTACATGATTGCATCTCTCATTTCCACATTAGGATTAAAACGCTCTGAATACCTCCTTACACATTTAAAGCCAACCTCTTATTGTTGCATCAAAATTTATTACTTGACTACTTGATTACCTAATTATTTGTCGTTAACTTTAACATTTTAAAATAATAATCTTTTATGACAACAATTGGTGTTCCTCATTGAAGATTTATATAATTAGATAAGAGGTAATAAGAAAATAAGAACCACTACAATATCAGCAACCAGGAGTAACCACTATTATGTTATGTGTTTTTTTTCACAGATATTCTTATTTACAAATAATACAGTAATAAATTATGCTGTATAAACTGCTTTGTAAACTTTTCCCACAGTATAATATGAATACATTTCTGTCTTCCTAGATGTTTTTTTTTCAGCAGTTTTATAATTTCTCCTTACATGAAAATACACAGTTTATTCAACCAATTCCCTATCGTTGGGCTTGAGATTATTTCCATGTTTTTGGGTATTTACAAGCCTGTAATAAACAACCTTGGTAAATAAGCCTTTGCAAATCTATAGTTTCCTTTAGTAAATTTTAGAAGAGGAATTACTGGGCTATAACTTTTACACAATTTAAGATTATCAAAATAGATGTATTTTTCAAAAATTTTATCCAGCATAATTGTATCAGTTTACAGTTTCACTGACAGAATTGACTCTTCATTATCCTCAAATATTTCCAATTTTAAAGTTAATTTGCTATGTAAAAAACTCATTGATTTTATCAGCATTTGTCTTAATATCTGAAAAACCGAACATAAAACTTTTCCCCATCTTTAAATTTGTGTGTGTGTGTGTGTGTGTGTGTGTGTGTGTGTGTGTGTGTGTGTTTCCTGCTCATGTTCTTTGCTCATTTGTGCATTGGAGTACAAGTTCCTTCTTTAAAACTAGTTTGTAAGAACCTCACTACATTAAGGATAATAAAACTTTACTGTCATGTTTAAGTACATTTTCTAGGTGTTTTTTTTTTTTTTTTTTGAGTCAGAGTCTCACTCTGTTTTCCAAGCTGGAGTGCAGTGGCACATTCATAGCCACCGCAGCCTCGACCGGGTGGGCTCAGGCAATCCTTCTGCCTTAGCCTTCCAAATAGCTGGAACTACAGGCACATGCTAACACACCCAGCTGATTTTTTAATTTATTGTAGAGATGAAGTCTCACCACGTTGCTCAGGCTGGTTTTGAACCCCTGAGCTCAGACAATCCTCTCTCTTTGACTTCCAAAGTGTTGGGATTACACCGGCTTCAGCCACCGTGTCCAGCCATTTTCTAGTTTTTAAAAAATATTTCCATTGTTTGGTTTGTTTCAACAATTCAAAAATAGGAGGTCATCCTTCCCCTTTAAAGTTTTTTATGTTCATGCCACAATTATCCACATATTTTAAACCGTAACATCATGTATATTTATAGCTATAACACAGTTACTAGTATTTTTGTGATTTTACTTTTTCCAAAAAAAATTAGATTTGCATTACTTAAAAGAGTATAGACCTAACAATGGACTAGAAAGATTCCCGAGGAAGAGGCAGAAAAGTCTCCCATCCACAAGAAAAAAAAAGTCTCACATCCACAAAAAATCCCTAGGCTGGTAGGTAAGGTGTAATGGCAATGGGGCAAGACCTTAGAGGAGGTCAAGGCTAGAGACTCATCTTGCCTAGTCATGGGAGAAATGTCACCAGCATCTGGAGAGAAAGTGGCATGGAAGGGAGGTGTGAGCTGGTGAGTACCACTTGTTGCCTGCCCCCTGCCTGTGGTTCTGTGTGTGAATTCTGCCCATTAGCAGGTGATTACCTTCCTCTTAGAGTTGTCTCCCATGGACCAGATTTTGCTGAGTCCCATCCAAACTGAGTGCAAAGATCCCACTTTTCAAAGGTGCCGAGGAGCCATTGACACCCAGAGGTACCAAGGGACATACAAAGTAAATCCAGGTGCCACATGGTCATGGTAAAATCCATCCTGGACCATTTCTCTGCAGTGTCTGTCTCTCTTAAACATCTGATCTTAGTCGTGATTGTATCTTCAATGCCTGAAATGTAGGCACTCTGTTTTATTAAAATACATAATAAGCAGTACATGTGTTGCTGTACTGTCACTATGTTTAATTAATTTTTGATGTCTGCTAGATAATGGGGAAATAGTGGGTTATTAAAATAGAATGCAATTTACTTATTTCTTAAGATAAGATGATAATTGGGACTATGATATAGTTTCAGTGCATCATTTCAACCTCTTAAATTTAGTGGACAAAGATGAGCATGTCACTTTAGAACAAAGGGAAGGGGCCAGAGTAAAATAGTAAAGCAGATAATTATTGGGTACCTACTGTGTGTCAAACACTGGTATTGTATATGCTTTATAATTAATATTCTATTTTTCTTTACCACTATTACTCTGGTTCACAATTGAAGCTACCAGTTTGCAGATAAGGAAATTAGAGCACAAAGAAGTTTAGAGAGGCATTTTTAAAAACATGCAGCGAATGACTTAGAATTTGCATTTTAAAAGTAACAGGAGAGAAATTGAATATACAAATTGAAATGATATAATTAAATTCAGTTACATTTTGCATTTAAATATTTATTGAGTATTTGCTCTGTGATTAAAACTGTACAGTAGTATTGGGGAAACACATTATTGGGTTGCTATGCCATGATTTTAGTTGTTTTCTTCCTTCCTTCCTTCCTTCCTTTCTTTTTTGACTCAGAGTCTTACTATGTTGGCCAGGCTGGAGTGCAGTAGCAAACTCACAGCCACCGCAGCCTCAATCTGCTGGGCTCAGGTGATTCTTCTGCCTCAGCCTTCCAAGAAGCTGGAACCATAGGCATGCACCACCATGCCCACCTATTTATTTATTTATTTGTTTGTTTGTTTATTTATTTATTTATTGTAGAGTTGAGGTTTCAGGCTGGTCTCAAACCCCTAACTTCAGGCAATCCTCTCACCTCTGCCTCCCAAAGTGTTTGGATTACAGGCATGAGCCACCGTGCCCAACTGTATCATGGTTTTAAAGAAAACTCATGTCCTACACTGGTATTTGAGAATCAAAAGCTAAGGACAATTGTGTATTCTAATAATCAACTAGAAAATTAGTGGATATAGAGGTTTACAACCTACTTATGGAAAACGAGTAAACACACAAGCACGTATACATACCTAAGCAAGTTCTTTTATTTGCAAGATTTTTGGTCATTGTTTTATTTTAAAAAAGAAAAAAAAAGAAGTCAGTTGAGCAATACAGGAAAATCAGTAATGTGATAAGCAAAAGATAAGCAAATAGGAAAAGATACTGTACTGACATTCAATGTTCTGGGCCTTTGAGCAGAAATAAGGTCAACGCTGGCTTTGGTTTAGTTTGGTTTAAGAGAGAGTTGGGCCGTTCGGGCCCTTGTGGGATGAATATTTGGATGGCAGATATGTTGGATACAGCCCTCTTCATCTTACTCCTAGGCAGTTGGGAGAAGATTATTGTCATAATCTGTCATGATTGATTTTTATATGTACAAGTACTTCCTCCTTCTGAAAGGATGTGCAAAGTTTGGTGTTATTTTAGTTAAGATCGAGTTTTGCTGCATGTAAAAGAAAAACCAATAAAGCGTGGCTTAAATTAGTTGTAGGGTTTACTTTTGTTCATATCATGAGAATTCTAGAGGTGGTAGTCCACTGCTGGTGAGGGGCTGCTACGTATCATCAGGGACTGAGGTTTCTAAATTGCTGCCCCATTTTCCTTACAGTGTGGCCTTCATTTTAATACTTGAAAAATGACTGAGCATTTTTTTCATGTATCTGTGGGCTGCATGTGTGTCTTCTTTTGAAAAAATGGTCAGCCTCACTAATCATCAAAGAAGTACAAATTAAAACCACACTGAGATACCACCTAACTCCAGTCAGGATGGTCATCATCAATAACTCAACAAACCACATATGCTGGAGAGGATGCGGAGAAAAGGGAATGCTGCTACACTGTTGGTGAGAGTATAAACTAGTACAGCCTCTGTGGAAAACAGTGTGGCGATTTCTAAAAGATCTAAAAATCGACCTCCCATATGACCCAGCAATCCCCCTTTTGGGAATATACCTGGAGGAACTCAAATCATTCTATAAAAAAGATACGTGCACATGCATGTTTATTGCAGCAGGATTCACAATAGCAAAAACATGGAACCGACCATGCTGCCCATTGGAAGTGAACTGGATTTAAAAAAAAAAATGGAGCTGGGCTTGGTGGCTCAGCCTGTAATCCTGCGCCTTTGGGAGGCTGAGGTGAGTGGATTGGCTGAGCCCGTGAGTTCGAGACCCGCCTGGGAAACTTGGCAAGATCTCATCTCTACAATAAATCAAAAAACTAGCCGGGTGTGGTAGCGTGCACCTGTAGTTCCAGCTACTTGGAAGGCTGAGGCGGAAGGATTGCCGGAGCCCAGCAGGTCGAGGCTGCGGTGGCTGGGAGCGGCCACTGCACTCCAGTCTGGGTGACAGAGTGAGACTCCACACACACACACACACACACACACACACACACACAAAAGTGGTACATATACATGATAGAGTATTACATAGCCATAAAGAAGGACAAAATTATGAACTTTGCAGCAACTTGTATAGATTTAGAGTGTGTAATACTCGGTGATCTATCACAGAAACAAAAAACTGAGTACCACATGTTCTCACTCATAAGCAAACCCTGAATAATTTTCATAATACTATAAGAGAGGGTTTGAGGGTAGAGGGAAATTGATGTGTGTGGGGGGGCACACTTCATCAATAAGGGCACCTGATCTTAAACCAGATGAAGTGGGGACCCAAGTGAGGTCCAAACATATCTGTACAATGACCATTCATATACCTAACCCTCTATTGTACCCTGCATCTTTAAAATTAAAAAAAAAAAAATGGCAGCTTGGGGTGCAACTCAGTCTTAGTTTCTGTTGCTTATAAAAAAGTTACCTGAAACTGGGTAATTTATAAAGAAAAGGAATTTATTTCTTATGGCCACAAAGGCTGAGAAGTCCAAGGTCAAGGGGGAGCATGTGGTGAGGGCCTTCTTGCCAGTGGGGACTTTGCTGAGTCCAGAGGTGGCACAGGGTATCACATGGCAAGGGGGCTGAACATGCCAATGTGCTAGTTTAGGTCTCTCTTCTTATAAAGTCATCCATTCCCCTTGCGTGGTAACTCATTAGTCCACTAACCCACTAATCCATGAACGGGTTAATTCATTCATAAGGACAGAGACCCATGACCCAATCACCTCCTAAAGGCTCCATCTTTCAATATTGTCACACTGGAGAGTACATTTCAACATGAGGTTTGGAAGGGACAAATACTGAAACCATAGCAAATCCTTTAGGCAGGAAGCAGGGGAAGGATAGAGGGCAAAATAGCAAGTCAGCTGGGACTGTTCTATTTTAAAAGGCTTATCCAAGCTATACATCTGACAAAGGCCTAACATCAAGGATCTACAGGGACCTCAAATGAATTGACAGGAAAAAAGCAAATAATCCCATTAAAAAGCGGGCAAAGGATATGAACAGACAATTCTCAAAGGAAGATATCTAAGTAGCCAACAAAAATGCTCAGCTTCACCAATCATCAGAGAATTGCAAATCAAAACTACGAGATACCACCTTACACTGGTCATGATGGCTTTCATTAAGAAGCCAAAAAATAACAGGTGATGCGAGACTGTGGAGAAAAGAGAGCACTTCTACACTGTTGGTGAGAGTGCAAGCTAGCTTTACCTTTGTAGAAAGTAGTGTGGCATTTTCTCAGAGAAATGAACGTTGAGCTTCCATACGTTCCAACAATTCCGCTTCTGGGAATATACCCAGAGGAACATAAATGCCTTTACCAAGAAGACACCTACATGCATAGATTCATTGCAGCACTATTCACAATAACAAACATATGGAATCAATCCTGATGCTCATCAAAAGTAGACTGGATAAAGAAAATGTGGTACATGCAAGTGTATATGTAATGGAATACTACGCAGCTACAAAGAAGAACAAAATCACGTTCGTTGCAGCAACACAGATACAGCTGTAAACCATCATTCTAAGTGAATTACTACAGAGACAAAAAACTGAATACTGCATGTTCTTGCTCATAAGTGGCCCCTAAACATTGGCCACACGAGCTCAAAGATGGGAACAACTGACATTGGGTACTACTAGCAGGGGGAGGGGCAGAGGAGAAATAAGGGAGATATAATCACCAATTGGGTGCCATGTCTGCTACCAGGGGGAGAGAGGGTTCAGTAGAAGCCCAAACCTCACCTGCACGCAGTTTACTTATGTAGCAAATCCTCACATGTACCTCACAACTCTAAAAATAACTACATAAACAAACAAACACAAATAAATAAAGCCTTATCCAGAATCGCTACCGCAAAATTTCTGTTTATGTATTACTGGCTGGTAGTGTGTAACAGACAACCTCTTACTATAAGGAGGGCTGGAAATGTAGGTTTATTTAGGCTCACTGACAACTTCAACACAATTAGTGTTTCTCTTAATAAAAGAAACAGGGAGACTGTATACTGGATGGGAAAATAAGTCTCTTCTATCAATGGAGCAAAGTTTGAGAATTACAACTCAAAACATGCTGATTCTAAATAATAGTACATTGAGTAGAATATTAATTGTTATTATTATTACCTCATGGGGTTATTGTAAATATCAAATGAGATAATGCTTAGGACATCTTAGCCATGATTGTCAATTATTGTGAACACAGTTAATTTAAATGAGATAATGTCTATGAAATATTGGACAGAGCAAATGTACAAGAAATATTAGCTATGATTCTTTGCTGTTATGAAAAAGTTTCATTCTCTGCTATTTTTTTTTTACTTCTGCTTCATAAATTATATTACAATTCTATGCAGAGGTTTTTATTTCTTATCTACATAATCTTTGCAGGTTTAACCTTAAGGAAGATGGCAGCGTTTTCTAATCATGTAACATAAAACATCATTTATGAAGAATGTTTTAGGAAGGTGTAGCAGATGATAGTATTTATCTGCCTTACTGGGATGCTCTATTTTTTAACAGGTTGATTCATGAGGGTTTGTTGGAGTCAAGGTTGCTATAATGAACGTCCAATATGTGTAAGACAATATGAGAAATCTTGGTTAATATACTCTATCTCACATTCTGAAGGACATAAAAAAGATAATGATCATAAAAGAAAGCATACTTTCAAAAACTGCTGTGATTGAAAATTATAGAAACATTGCATTTTAGAGCTGGAATGATTTTAGAGGGGAAACTGAGGCTCAGAGTGTATAAAATGAATAATTGGATTACAGAAATTCACAAATAGCTAGCATTATTAATTATATCTTATCTCATTAAGTCATATCAAGTAGAACTTAAAAACCCTTTGAAAGAGAGAGTTGTGCGCTTCATTTTTATAATGTAATTGGCCTTAAAACAGTTAAGTTGTGATCGCCATTATAGCTAGAAAAAATAGTCTTTGTTAGGTGAACTTATTAAAAAAGGATATCATATTAAGAGCTAGGTTATAGGGCTAATTTTGTATTGTGTCTCATTTCTGCTTCTCTGAGACTCTACTTGCTTTTCTTTCAATAATACTGATAGTAGAGCCTTTTCTTTATCTTAGTTCTTGGATTTATTGTCTAGAAATAAGAATCCAAGAGAAAAGCAAGACTAAAGAATTGTTTCATTGCAACTTCTTTTTAGAATCAGTAGTATTTTGCAGATGGCTGCATGATATTAGCAGACAACTTACCCACTCCAAACTTTAGTTTTGCTCTCCTTAAATGAGAATAAAAGTAATACCTACCTCATGGTGCTGTTGAGGCTTAAATGAGGAAATACATTTAAAGACATTACAGAATTACACATTACACTCAGGGTAGTCATCTTAGTATACATTGTACATTGTATACAATGTAGTTAAATTAGTATATAACTGGCATCTGCCTAACACAAGAGATTTTGTTGAATTGAAAGGTAATAGATTTGCTACAGAAGTCCTCATGTTTGGTGGAAGTGGTCATTTCATGACTGTCTAGACTCAAAAAAATCTTGTTGGCTTCAAGCAGAATTTCTCTCTCAAATCTGTTTTTATGTGGAGATTTTCCATATGTGAGTGCTGGTAGAACATTCTCTAATGCCTCTCAGTAAGAGCACAACCTATTTAGGACCACCTTAGCCTGTAGATCACTGGGAGAAACAGCTGGAGCCAGCATCTGTGCCTTACAAATCTTTCAAAGTCATAACAAAACTGGCCTGATTTCATAACCACAGTTTGAATTTCAGTGTGTGTGTAGGAAAGATGCCAGGGGCGGTGGGGGTGGGGGCAGGGCGAATAATATTGGGTTCCTAAGATGAAGGCCTTGTCCTTTAACTCTGCTTTGGGAAGCATCAGTGAAGAGAGACTAAAAGTGAATAAGGTGTGCATTTGACAATTTCCTAAGCAAGCATGAATTTTATCCTTCTGTGTTGATGTAATTTGGCAAATGTGTGCCCCTTTTAATGCTTCTCACCACTTCCAAATTACAGTGGGAGCAGGTTTGAAATTGATCACTCTGACTTATAGTCATAAAGGTAACAGAGTGAGTCAGAAGACCTAAAACAGGACTCCCCCTCTTTTTAAACACCAGGTCAAATAAGTTCCTTCGGCCAGCCTGTAATCGCTAGCGAGTTCTTCTGCCAGTTACAAGTCACGTGTCCCATGACAGATTCTCCTATATGATTTTCATTAAATGCTCTGGAATCCTGGGGCAGAAAGAAATTATGTAAATATAAGTTTTTATTACTGTTTTGTTTTTATGACTTTTTCTCCTCTGGTTTTTATTGCCTCATATAATACAGGTAAATATGGTGATCACATGTTGAGATGGGGGGTTTGTGTTCTAATGCCTCTGTTCCCATGCTTTGCATTCAATCCGTGTTAATTTAATTATCCATGATTTCTTAGGCAAAGAGAGGAATGTAGACTCCATGCTGTCTGCAACTACTTCAGTCATTCCTTTACTGCCCGTGACACCATGTGAGACCTGCAGATGCTAAACAACCTCTCCCTGCACCAGCTCAAACAAAAAATGTGAACCATATGCAACTCCAACCTGTTTATCCTTAAGCAATGCAAAGCCATGCAGTGCTACAGACGGGCAGTGGGGGAGAGCGCAGAGCTGCCACTTCTCACAGGATTGCCTTGTGAAAAAACAGAGCATGGAGACATGGGAATTTAGGGCAGGGAGAGTTGATCCGGGCGCCCTTCTTTCAACTTTTCTTATTCATAAAGATGAGGGCTCCTCTGAACTTCTACTCATAGGTGTAGAACTGACGAACAATTACTTAAGAGATTAGCTCCTGGATTTCATATTTGGAGGTCTGAGGTGCTTTTGGGGACTGTGGATTCTGAAAGCTTAAATATTCTGAGCTGCTGGTAAGAACTGAGACATTTATCAAGAAAAAGTAAAGAGTTTTCTTTCATTTGAGCTCATATTTAATTTGAATAATAGTTTTCGGTAGAACACTTTCTTTGGTGTAGATCTGTTCAAAGCTTTTCATTGTGGCAGATGAAGTTTCTGAAGAAAGAACTCCAGGAGATTATTAGTATAGGAAATTTAAGGGGCATAGTAAGATATAAATCAGAAAATAGAAAAATAAGATTCAAAATGATGTTAGGCTATAGAATTGTAATCTCAATTTCTTTTTGCTGTCAAAATAGGCTTACTTATTCACATTTAATATTTCTCCCCCCTTGAATTTATAAAACAATATAATCACATTAAAGAGTATTTTGGAAAAGAAAAAAGTGTTCTACCAATCCAACACAGTTATTTCCATTTGTGTATGTTTTCTCTTTAAGATTTTGTTCCTCAATTATCATAGTACCATAAGAAAGGGATTGGCAGTATTGGGATGCTGCCAGGGGAGGAGGTGGACACACTTCATCAGTAAGGGTAACTGATCTCAAACCAGACAAAGTGGGGACCAAAGTCAGGCCCAAAATTTACATGTACAATGATCATTTGTATACCTAACCTTGAATTGTACTCCACATCTATGAAAAAAATGATGAGAAATACATTTCTGTTGTTTAAATACAAAAAAAAATTTTTTTTTGTTTCTCTACAATCTACTTGCCCTTGATATATCCATTACCCGAGGGACACATATAGATTTGATAAGGCAAACTTAGAGAAGTATTTTTAAACACCTGAACAAAGAATCATACAGAAATTAGAGACACTGAGTTAGAAATCCTAATTCTTCAGTTCAGTGAAAAGATTTTGTACATTTTTTCTTTCTAGTTAAATCCAGTTTGTATTGGTGACCTATTTCTTCTCATCCCAGGTGTACTCATTTCTGTAGATGATGGCAGATGAGGGTCAACTTGGATCTAAATTGGATGACCTTATCTATATCTCTGTTCAAAATACAATTATGTAAATCTGCACTATTTATTTTTGTTTAGTGGCCAAAACACTGTACTATTGGCCAGGCACAACAGACAGTGAAGTGAAAATATAAAGAGAAGGTACAGTTCTTATTTTAGGCAAGAGAATCCATACCTTAATACATACCATCAAAAAGTAGTGGTTAACTATGCAATATGTCCATGTAATTCAACTGCACTTGTACCTCTAAATCTATACAAATAAAACATTTAAAAAAGGAAAGTTAGTAGTTAAAAGCTCAAATCATGGAGTCAGACTTCCTGGTTTAGGATACCAACACCTCCACTCTGTAGTTCTATCACCTTAGGCAAATTACTTAACTTTGCTGAAAATCAGGTTTGTAATCTGTAAAATTAGGGTACTATTAGAATCTAACTCATTGGACTGGCATGAGGAATAAATGAGTTAATGCATGTAAAAATGTCCAGCACAGATACAGATATGCATATTACTATTGTTGTTGCATTTAATATTTTATATTGTTACCACATTTCAAATAGTGTGCAGAATATTTGATCACAGCTAGAATCAAACTGGTAGACAGCAACATATAAAAAGGATGATATGCTATGACCAAGTAGGATGTATCCCAAGAAAGCAAAGTTGCCTTAGCATCTGATCAATCACTATAATGCACCATATTAGTAGACTAGAGAACAAAAAACCACATGACTATCTCAATAGATGCCGGACAAGCATTTGACAAAATTCAAAAACTCAGAGCTAATATACTTACTGGTAAATTATAGTATGTTTTTTCTCTGATCAAGGCAGAGATGTCTGTTCTCACATTTTGCTTCAACGTTGAACTGGAGATCCTAGTCAGAGCAACGAGGCAATATAAAGAATTAAAAACTATCTAAATATTAAGGAAAGAAGTTAAGCTATTTCTATATATGCATTACATTATTTTATATAGAAAATCCTAGGGAGTCTATACTAAAAAAATAGAATAAATGAGTTCAGCAAGGTTGTAAGTTGAAAGATCACTGTATAAAAATCAATTGCATTCTTATAAGCAATGAAAAATCTAAGATGAAATTAAGAAAAACTATTCCATTTATAATAATGTAAGGAATTAAAAAACCCTTAGGGGATTGGCAATAATGGGATACTGCCAGGGAGGAGGTGGGGGAACACAACATCAATAAGGGTACGTGATCTCAAACCAGGTGAAGCAAGGACCAAAGTGAGGCCCAAACTTTACTTGTATGATGACCATCTGTATACCTAATCCTGAATTGTCTCCCACATCTTTAAAATAAAAAAGGAAAAAATAAATACAAGAAAAAAATAAAAACTCTTAGGAATAAATTCAGCAAAAGAACTTCAAGACTTCTACACTGAAAAATGTTGGAAAGGAAGACCTGAATAAATGGAAAGATATCTTATGTTCCTGGGTTGGATTACTTAACTTTGTTAAGATGGCAATACTCCCCCAGATTCTACACAACCTCAGCTGACTTTTTTCTCCAGAATACAAGTGAATCTTAAGATTTATATGAAGATATAAGGGACCCAAAATAGTCAAACCAATTTTGAAAAAGAAGAACAAGCCGGGCTCGGTGGCTCAGCCTGTAATCCCGCGCCTTTGGGAAGCTGAGGTGAGTGGATTGCCTGAGCCCGCGGGTTCGAGACCCGCCTGGGCAGCGAGACCTCATCTCTACAATAAATCAAAAAATCAGCCGGGCGTGGTAGCGCATGCCTGTAATTCCGGCTACTTGGAAGGCTGAGGTGGAAGGATCGCCGGAGCCCAGCAGGTCGAGGCTGCGGTGGCCGGAAGCGGCCACTGCACTCCAGTCTGGGCGACAGAGTGAGATTCCAACTCAAAAAAAAAAAAAAAAAAAAAAAAGAAGAACAAATTTGGGGGATTCATACTTCCCAATTTCAAAACTTACTACAAAGCACCTGTAAACAAGAGTGTGGTACTAGTATAAGGATAGATATATAGATCAATGGCATAGAATTCAGAGTCCAGAAATAAACCCTATTTATAGAAAAATCCATATAGGTCTTTCTTCAAAGAATACATGCAAATGGCCAACAGGCACATTAAAAGATCTTCTTATTCATCAGGAAAATAAAAAGCATGAGATGCCACTTCACATCCACTGGGATAGCTAAACAAAAACAAAAACAAACACAAAAGCAACAACAAAAAAACCAAGCAGAAAATAAAAAGTGTTGGTGAGGATGTAGAGAAATCGAAGCCCTCATATACTGCTGGCATTATAAAATAGTGCAGCCATTTTTGAAAGCTTGACATTTTTTAAAAAATCTTAAACCTTATGAACTGCCATTCTGTTCCTCGGAATATACCCCCAGAGAAATGAAAATTTATGTCTATAGAAAAGTTTGTACATGGATGTTCATAAAAGTATTATTTATATTAGCCAAAAATCTGAAGCAATCAAAATGTTCTTTAACTGGTGAATAAAGTATAGTATAGTATAGCCATGAAATGAAATAGTATTTGACAACAGAAATGAACAAAGTCCTGATATATGCTACAACATGGCGATCCCTGAAAACATTATGTTAAGTGAAAGAAGCCAATCACAAAAGACTCGATGTTGTATGATTCCATTTATATTAGATGACAAGAGTGGGCAAAACCCATAAACACAGAAAGTAGATTAGTTGCCAGAGATTGATAGGAAGGAAGAAAGGGGAGTGACTGCTAATGAATCTGGGGTATCTTTTTGAGGTGATGAAAATGTCCTAAAAGTAAAGATACCTAAAAGTAAAGATATCACTATGAGTTGAGCCGGGCTCGGTGGCTCAGCCTGTAATCCCGCGCCTTTGGGAGACTGAGGTGAGTGGATTGCCTGAGCCCACGGGTTCGAGACCCGCCTGGGCAGCGAGACCTCATCTCTACAATAAATCAAAAAATCAGCCGGGCGTGGTAGCGCATGCCTGTAGTTCCGGCTACTTGGAAGGCTGAGGCGGAAGGATCGCCGGAGCCCAGCAGTTCAAGGCTGTGGTGGCCGGGAGCGGCCACTGCACTCCAGTTTGGGTGACCGACTGAGACTCCAACCAAAAAAATAAATAAATAAAAATAAATAAAAAACTATGAGTTGTATACTTTAATAGGATAAAGGCCATTATAAAGTAAACAAAAATCTGGTAGTACTTCTCTTATTTTGCCATTGCCCTTCTATTTTATGTTTTTCCAGACTTTTTGTTCAAAGTCTGTAGAGTAATGGGGAAATCTCCAGTGACTACTCCTTAAGAGTAGTGTAACATCCTTCAGTGGATTCGTTCCCAAGAGTCAACAGTATTATTTGACTTCTGAAATTTATCAAGGCAACTTGTCAGTATTATTTTTTATTCTGCTTAATCATACATCTAAGGGCACTCTGTAATTTGCCACATGCATTTTATTATTTTTATTTTTTAAACAATCTGTGGTCAGAGAAAAAAATATCTGCAAGGAGCTCTTAACATGGACACTTCAGTTCGCTAAATTGCAGGGCACACAGGCTATGCTGACCAAGCAGGATTTACATTCCATGGGGGTCCTGATATTAGTATTGGATAATCTGGTGATAACCAACGCTGAGACTGTATTTCAGCCAGAAAACTCAAAGCAGTCTCTTATGAGGATGCTTATTTAAATTATTTTAATGTATCTTTTAAGGACTAAGGAGATTGATATTTAAAAACTAAAAAACTGACTACAAATACTTCCTCATAAAAAAAATCTATTTATCAAATGAAGAGAAGACTTCTTCATATAGACAAGGTAAAGTATTTTCCTGATCTTTATTTTGGCTCCAGTTTATTAATTGACTAATCAATAACCTGTGCTATAATCATTCAATAATTATATAATATTTCATTATGTTCATTGTCTGCAGATAAATGTGTATGAATAACTGCTCTGTTAGCTTTTATTTAGTTCTAAACCAAATCAAAACAATATATTCTTAGATTTGTTACTTGTCAGTAAAGGAGTCAGAAAAAAAAAATCAGAAAAATTTAAAAAGTAAAAATTATAGGTATAGGCCAGAGAAGGTGGTGTGACCATACTTTTTTCTCTCATTCTGGCCTACTAAAAAAAAAAAGATTGAAAAGGGATAAAAGAGGCGGGTGTGGTGGCTCACGCCTGTAATCCCAGTGCTTTGGGAAGCAGAGGTGGGAGGATTGCCTGAGCCCAGAGGTTCGAGACCAGCCTGGGCAACTTGGCAAGACTTTGTCTCTACAATAAATAAAAAAATTAGCCAGGCGTGGTGGCAGGTGCCTGTAGTTCCATCTACTTGGAAGCCTGAGGCAGAAGGATCACCTGAGCCCAGCAGGTCGAGATTGCGGTGGCCGTAAGCGTGTCCCTGCACTCCAGCCTGGGTAACAGAGTGAGACTCCAACTCAAAACAAAAACAAAAATAAAACAAAACAAAAGGATAAAAGAGACTAACAAGGGCAAAGACAAGAGAAGAGAAGATAGAAGCAGTTGAGAAATTTCCACTTGTTCTAGAAAATGGCAGTTGGTGGGTTTATAAGCATGGAGGGAGCTAAAACCTGAAAGGTCTTGTGATGAAAAGTAGCAAAAGATGAGCTGATTTGTACCTTGAAATCTCTAAGGAACTCAGGTTATTAGTCCAATTCAGGGTAAGGTTGAAGTATAGTACTGAAAATCAGAAATGGTGATGACTGTATTAACAATGTCAGAGCTCAAGAATTCACCCTCACCCAATAGAGTCCACTTCCCTGCATTATCCCCTTTACCAGAAAGAAGACTGTGAGCTCTTCTTTAATAACCAGGAAGGTGAGGACCACTGCTCACCAATTAACAATCCTGTCTAATGGAATATCTAATCACACTTTCCTAAATTTTTCTAAATATAACTAGAAATCAACATACTAGCAACCCAATTTTTGATGAAGTTCCAAAGATAAAGAAATTGAAAAAATAAGCTTGAAAGAAACGGAGATAATGCTTGGCACAGAAGAAAATACTAAAAGTCAACCAACCAACCAACTAACCAACCAATCAACTACTATAAAAAAAAAAACTCTTTCATCAATTTCCTCAAACATAAAAAAGAGGAGAGGGAAACATCCCAAAGAAAGCTAAAATATATCCAGAAGCCTCAGACTTCTCCACCACTATACAAGGCATCTGTGTAGCCAAAACTATTTGTACCCCTTAAAGCTACTGAAATAAAAAAATATATAAATAAGCAGGATAAAATTATCTAAAGAGAAAATTCATTGAAAATTCTAAAAATACTATTAAAATTATAAAAATATCTTCAAAAGTAGGATAAAAAGATTAAGGATGGGAAAATAAGAAGAAAATGTATAGATATTTAGCTGTGTGAAATCAATCCAAAAGGTCTAACATTTTAGCAATAAATCTTCCAGAAAAAGAGACTGGAGAAAGCAGAGAAATTGATTAATTAGAAAACAGTGTTTTTGCTATGAAGAATGAGATTTGAGAGTTAAGGGGTTCAACACAATGGATGGAAATGAAATGACCGTATTTGGCAAAGTATTGGAAAAGGCAGAGGCCCAAAGATACTGAAACTCCAAATTATTTGTGTAGACATAATTTTCAACTCATCATTATCCACTGAGTCAAGTCATCCATCAAGAGTTTGAATGTGAAATAAATCATTTCTAGATGCATCTCCTGTGTTTGTTTGTTTATTTATTTTTTTTAGCAAACTACTGGCTTCGGTAGAATCGAGAAATAAATGAAGAGAAGGGAGATATAGATCCCAGGGGGAAGTATGTACACTTAATGAGGGAAATCTCAGATGTTGACTATATAGTTAGCCTAATGAATAAGTCTTAGAATGAAGAAGGAAAACTGGGGGCTCAAGGAAGAAAAATTCCAGAAAAAATGATGGAGCCAGGTTAAGAAGGAATTGCTAGAGTATCAGCTATGTGTGAGCACTTGAAAAACAAAACAAAAACACGCAAAACAACATTATTAGTTTTAAATGCATGATGACTCCAAAGAAAAAGATAGCAAAGTTATACATTTACTTCCCCAAAACTAGTCAACTAAAAAAAAAGAAAAAGGGCAAAAAATAAATTCCAGCAAGGAGCAATTGGACAAGAAAGGAAATATAGTAATTATCTGACACTGTAGTACATAGAACTGTGAACACTAGTTTTGATTTAACTGGAGAGAAGAGTGGCAGATATCAGAAAGTCAAAAGTGATAAAGCAAATTAACATAGGGAGGTAAATGTTACAAGAAGCAGTTAAAAGAGGGAATGATTGTCTTTATAAAGGAGACATGGGGAAGGGAAGGGTAAGTTTCTACTGGCTTTTATTATAACTTGCTAGTTATAGTAGTTATTTTATCATAACTCATTAGTATTATTATATAAGTCTATAAAAGGGCATAAAGCAAATTTTAACTTGAAAAATCATATAAAATTATGGTAAAGAAAAAATAAATTAAATGGATTTTGTTTCAAGCTGATTATTTCCTTTTCACTTGATATATGATGAACAGTCTTATTTTCCTGACTACTTCACAGACTCAGGCCTTATATGAGGTTGAGAAAAAAGATCTGTATCAACCAAAGGATGGCCATGATGAAATGGGTATATTTAAGTTATAGAGCTATGATTTCCATGCCCTAGGAAACAGACAAAAAAAATTTCTAAACTCAGTAATGTTAGAGAGGACCGTAACTTCAACTGATATAAATCTAAAAAGGCGTAGCAAAATATAACCAGCAATATTGCTTACAAGCCAATGAAATAAGAGTCAACTTGCACTATAGTTTCAGGAATAGAGATGAAGAAATAGGTAAGAGACGATTTCACTTGGCATTATAACCCTTTGTACTCTACAGTGAGGAACCGGATTTATTAAAGGAAAAGCAAATGTTCAGGAGCAAAAATAGAGTAAAGAATCACAACCTTATGCAGCAACTCCTCAAGGAGACTAGTCATCTTGATTGTGCCATTGTCTGAAGCAGCCTTGTTACCCTGTAGTTAAAAGTACCTGGTGAGCAATTTAGAGTCCAATCAGGATGAAAAGTTTCATCTACGTGACAGCCCCCAACAATTCTGGAGGAGAAAAAATTAGATAAGGTAAATGATTCAGAGGGTTTAGAGCCCTCAAGTTCTATAAATAAAAATGGAGGATTTGAATACAATCAGGTAGTTCCAGCTACTTGGAAGACTGAGGCGGAATAACCACCCGAGCCGAGCAGGTTGTGGCTGTGGTGGCCGTGAGCATGCCACGGCACTCCAGCCTGGGTGACAGAGTGAGACTCTGACTCAAAAACAAACAAACAAAGAAACAAAGAAACAATAAAAACCAAATGCAATCAGGTGAATATACCAGTTTGAAAATTGTGATTGATAGATTTGTCAATCTTGTGCAAAGGGAATTTAGTTATCAACTAAATTAGCCAAATATTTATGACTGCTTACTATGTTTAGACAAATACGAAGTTGAAGAAGACATATTACTTTCCCACAAGTGCTTTAGGGAAGAAAAAGAAGTCTGATTAATTATTGCTAGGTAGAATAAAATAAGATCCAATTTATTATTATTTTAAATACTCAGTGAATTAGCTTAAGTAGCCACTCAACAAACGTTTATGGAGTGTTTGTTTATATACTACACTTGAAATCAGCACTTGAAAGATGAAGATGAGGAAGAAACTGACTATACTTGGAAGGAAATAAATATTTACTGGACATTTATCTGTTATAGTTCAGGCACCTGCTAGGTGTATTACAGAATTACTTCATGTAAAACTCACATCAATCCTATGTAATTGTTGCTATTTCCTAGATGTTAAAGAGGAGAAAACTGAAGTATAAAGGGTTAATATTTTGCCACAGGTCACACAACTAGTAAGTGGTAGACTTAGAATTTGATCCTAAACTGTTGGATCCCATTTGTACTTTCCAAGGCCTGATCTCACACTGGTTGGAGTCCATTAGGATTTAGAAAATCAAGGTCATAGGGCATTGTGGTAATTCCTTTCAACATGCAGTTAAATTGATCTACTTGGAAGCATGTCATTTATTCTTAGATTCTGCTCTTCTTAATATGTGTTTGTATTATGCTGTCCAGGAGAGGATATTTTGGTTAAAAATAGTGATTTTTTAAATGGTTATCTCTATCTATATAGCTATCTGTAGTGTCTATGCTTTGGGACCCCCAAAGAATGAACTATTTTTTGGAGAGTGGGCCCCTTGTAGTAAAGGCTTACTCTGCTAGGTAAGTGTTCTAGGAACCCATCAGCATCAGTGTACTTGTTAGCGTTGTTGTGAGAGGCTGCATTCGGCTTCAGTGAATATTTTTTTGGAGACTCTTTCAACATGCTTGCCCATTTCATGATGGGTGACTTAGGAGCCCACCTGCCCACACCATGCTGAATGTTCAGCAGTTTTTGACCAAAAGTGACATGACCTCCATGCATCATCCTCCCTAGTCACCCAGTCTCACCCCAATCAACTTTTGTTCTGTTTCCCCAATGAGAAAAGTCCTCAAAGAGAAACGTTTTGCCCATGTGGAAGAGGTAGAACAAAAAATGGCAGAAGCATGAAAAGCCATCAAAATCGGTGAGTTAAAAAACTGTTTTGAGCAATGGGAAAAAAATCTTGATAGATATACTGCATTAAACAGGGAGTACTTTGAAGGTGACTGAAGTTTCAACATCTAAGAATAAACACACACTTTTTTATGACTAAATTCTGGGTTTTTTGGGATTCCCCTAGTATATCTATCTATAGAACTATATAAACAGATGTACAGATATATGATCTTTAATGCTTATAGCTATATATCTGTAGATCTACAGATGAATAAACATATAGATACTTCTATGGATATGTACCTACACACATTCCCTTATATGTATAGTAATGTTCTTATATATATATTTGCTCATATATTCTCATATATCTTATATGTATAATCAATACTTAGTTCTGAGTATTTGTAAATATATACATATACATATTGTACCCATGTATATATAAACACACGGAATTTAAATTAGTTTTTAAATTGTGGATTTGTCTAAGTAATATTGCATAGGCAAATCTTCATTAATTTTTTATTGATGTGGAATCTACAAATATGTGAATTATTCTAGCATAAAAAGATTATTCATCTTTTGGTATTTTTAATAGCTATTCCTCAAAAGAGAAAGGGAGTATAAGTGATCTAGCATTTCACAATTGCAACATACAGCGAAGGACAAAAATTGTTTTGGACAAGATTTCAGTATTTTTAATAAAAGCCTATAAGAAAGTTGCTTTAATGTACAATCCTATACAATCACATGATTAGGTATACTTTAGTTATCTGGGCTATTTTAAAGCAAAACCCTCACACTTGCCTACATTTTCTGGAGATGAAGTCACTGCACAACAATATTTTCTAATTACAGAATGGCTCATTTTTCTTGAAACAATGAATTTCTCTTTCACCAAATAGTGAGAGGAGCTTACATTTTGTGGAAAGGAGAAAAATTAATGGTTTTGTTTTCTCTTTTCCATAAACTAAAATGCCATTGCTATCAGGACCTAGTCAATGAGGCTTAGTTCTTTGAGAATTCTGGGGGAGTGTGATTGGAGGTATAAGCACCAAATCCAAAGCACCTCTGCTGTTTGCTGCCATATGATTTAGTGAAGACACTTTGCATCTGCTGTGGTTTGAATATGTCCCCTCAGAAATCCAGATGTTGCCAGCATGACGGTATTAAGAAGTGGAGCCTTTAAGAGGTGGTTAGATCCTGAGGTCTCCTTCCTTATGAATGGGATTAAGGCCTTTTAGAAAGAGGTTTCATCCAGTGTTTGGCCCTTTCGCCCTTTTGCCTTTTGTCATGTGAGGACACAGCATTCCTGCCTTCTGGAGGGAGGATGCAGCCCTCACCTAATAACCACACCTGGGCACCTTGATCTTGGGCTTCCCAGCCTCCAGGATGTGAGGAAACAAGTTCCCATTGTTTATTGAATTGCCCAGTCTCAGGTACACAAACAGACTGAGACAGTGTCTTTGAGACTTTATTTTCTTGCATACAAAATTTGGATATTGACTACAGTCCACTTGAGGTAAATCATGTAAAAACCTTTGCAAACTAGAGCACTACAAGAATATAATATGTTAAAAGGATCGGCACAACATTTTAAGCTAGGTATTTATATTTGATTAATTGGGAGGGGGCAGAATATTTACTCAAGAAGAGTGCACTTTGGTGTAAGCACACTAAGAGCCAAATTTATCTCAAAAGCCTTCAAGATTCTCCTTTCCCAAGCTGTCCCCCATTTCTCATGAACCTCACAATTAGCTGTGAGTCTTCTCATTTGCTCGTTCTACTCCAGTCACCTCCTTTTTGATTCTTCAAAATGCCATGCATGCTGTTGCCACAGGTCCTTTGCATATGCTCCTTCCTTTTGCTAGGAATACCCTTTTCTTAGATATCCACAGGGCTTGCCACCTGAACTCCTTCAGGTCATTATCTATGTGCCATATCTCATCCTATTTAAAATCACAACCCTCTAAGGGATCTTCCTCTATTTTTCTTTATACCACTTTTTAAAAAAACCATTGCTTACATTACTTATTTTTGTTTGTTAATTGTCTATATTTCTTCAACTAGAATGTATGCTCCAAAGGACAGGTAGCTTTATCTGTTACATTTAGTGTTGTGTCCTTTGATCAGAACCTGTCATGTATTAGATACTCCACATATATTTGTTGAATGAATAATGGTGAATTTCTTCTTTTCTTGCCAAAGAAGCAGTAACATAGTGTCCACTCAAAGTTTCTGTTTGGCATTTATTCAATTTAATTTTGAGAGATTTGTGCTTGACTATCTTTCAAGAAATTGAAGAGAAGGATATGGAATGTTCTACCAAAAGACTTCAACTAAAAATAAAATTTAACAAGTGATTGGTCTACATTTACTTTTTGGTCTACATTTTTTTTTTTTAATTTTGAGAAAGACATTGCAAACTGGTTAAGATATTTCATTTCAGATTTGACAAATTTATTCAGCTATAATTATAATGTAAAGCTACTCTTTTCTACCCTTTTTCTTAAGATATATTATTGGAAATTGTTGTTGCTTTCTGATTTATATAAATCAATTTTTATAGTTTAAGATACACACAAAATATTGAATCAAAGCATAGCACTAAGCTTCCTAGCTATAAATGTCCTCATTAACACTTATTTAATATTTAATTGTTTTCTTGTTGTGGTTAAAAGTCCCTGACATTTAACTTCTTACATCATGCTAGTCAATAGATATTAGACAAAAATATTGACACCTCTTTATGGGAATTAACAAATATTAAATCAAGGTTGTTAATGTAGTCTCTTTAATATTCAATAGGTTGTATGACTTTAGATTTAATAGTTTGAAAGTATAACACAACAGAAAAATAAAATTCAGAGACATAATAAGGACACAATTGTGTTTCATAGCTAGATGGCCAGAGGGTGAAAGCCTTCAGAGTTGAGTTAGTGATAGCCTTAGGACTAATTTTTCTTTTCATCTTTTTGTTTGATTGTTCTCAACATAAAATGCCTTGCTCATTAGGTAATTGTCTTAAACCTAGCCCAAGTATACTAAATGCCACCTTCCTCCAACAAGTCAGTGTAAGAAATTTCTTCTGTCCCAAGTTGTTTACTTCTGATTAGAATTGTACCTGAAGAAGCAGCCCTTCCGGGTAGTAAGAGCTCAGAATCCCTACAGCAAAATTCATAAAAAGGCAGCTCTGTGGAGATGAAGAGTGTGTACAGTGGATGCAGTCTGCCAGTTTCTAATACTGCCCTACTACTCACTAGCCATGTTATCTTGAGTAGTTACTTATCTTCTGTGTATCTCAGATTCGGTATTGGTAAAGGTAGATAACAGTACCTTTCTCAATTATATTTTAAGTGTTTAAATTATGTCTGGCATATGATAACTGCTCAGTAAATGTGAGCTTTCATGATCTTTCCCCAGTTACCATCTGCCATGTTCAATATTAAAGCAAAAATGGGCTGTCATATGAACAACAGAGACAATAGTTCAGGCCCAAATCATTACTTTTTTAATTAGGTAGAATTACAGAGATTAGGGCATTTAATTCTTTAAATTTATCTGGGTAATACAATGTACCTTGTTATTGAGTTAGTGATGAGGTTAAAGTTATGATGTAAAGATTAGCAGTTATCTGGGAGACAAATGCATTGGTGTTATAACTACAAGTGATGCCTAATGAGACCATCAGGAAGTCAAGCACTGGTTCACTTTATTACTACATTGTGGCATGTATGGATAGATTTTCTTAGGAAGAACTTTATATTGTTTGATATTTCATACAACACCTGATTAAATTTCTTACATATGCACACACATGTATGTGTAAGTTTCAATATTAATGTATATGTAGATATGAGGACAGAAAGAGAGAGAAGGATGGGTGAGAGAGAGAGAGTGAGACCTGGGGGGAAGAGAGAGAGAGAGAGAAGACAAAAGGAGGTATAGTCTTTTTAGATTTTTATCAGTCAAAATCTGGAGAGAACTACAACAGACTAAATACTTGCACAAATACCTACAGAGCGATGGATATTTTAAGAGGCAACCCAGGTCAAAGTAGCATTCTCTTGTCCATTTCTTTAATGTCCCTCACTTGCTGTTCTTGTTCCATGGATACAGAAGTGGAGCTGATTTTACAATTGACTATTGCCCTAGTGTTTTCAAAATCTTCGGGAAATAAATGAATTTCTCCTGCAGTTGACATGAGACCTTTCTTGAGAACAAACCCTCTTGCCTACCTCTCTGTTGTGGCAACTATTCAAACACTTCCTTCTATTATAAAGGGGAAGGATGGTGTTATTAGTAGCAGTAGTTATCTGCTCCCTTTTTCTGTAAGAAAAGAGAGCAGGGTATTAATCCTATAAGTGCCACTTTGGTTTTAATAGAAACAGAAGTTTCTTTTTTTAACATTGTGATGAGATCCTGACGTATATGACTTTAAAACCATTGTTGCTGCTGGGAAATCCCCCGAAACCTAGGGCGGTGTGAAAATGGGAAGAAGATAGTCTTTTTTTTTTTTTTTTAAAGCAGGTGGTTGAGATTGTTTTAGCTGCCTTTGTTCTACAATTATGGAGAAAATACCCCTTCCCTACCCTATACTCCAAAGAATTCTAAGGAAACAGTTTGGGGTCATTTCTCATAGGTCTGCAGCTACTCAAGTCCTCTTCTATCTATAAGGTATATATTAGCAACCTAGCAGGATACAAAATTGTGTTTAGTTTCATTCTGGGACAAAGAAGGGAGGAAGTCAGGCTTGCTTTGTGTATACATGTGTGCAAGTGCATAGAGTGCCATGCAACCTCCATATGTGTATGTGTGTGTGTACATACATACAGAGATTGGATACTGAATTTGTGATGGCCTTTGTTAATCAGCAAATAAGCTTTTGCCCATTTGGACATGCTATCAGAAATCTGAGTTTCCGGTTAAAAATCTCTCTGCTTGAACATGTCTGTTGAAAATCACTGCTGTTGCTGTTACCAGGGGTCATTAAATGTACAGGAGAAAAGGCAAGGCAGAGATGTTCTTCCTTATTTTAAATGAGCAAGGGTTAGTGCAGAACTCTGGAGTAGGAGCAAGTTATATACAATCCCAGGGACTCCAGTCTCCCTCCTGGGGACTGCGAAATTCTATGCCACTGTGAAGCGGCTTAGAAATGAGCCGACAAAGAAGTCCATTGACTTTAACGTGAATATGCTTGAATCACACAGAAGACAAGAATAAATCACCTTACAAATGTGTCTGGTGTAATTTTCCTGTCTCCTTCCAGTTCCCCCACCCCCACCCCTTTTGTTCTTTGTGGATGTTTTTGTTATCAGCAGCATCATTGAGAAGCCGCCTTTTCGAGATTTTTCTGTGGGTGACTAGGGTGTGAGCTAGGTGCTGCTGCAGTATGAATCTTTTAAAAGCTGCCTAAGAAATATTTAAGACCCTGGTCTAGGAGGAACGGCTCTCCCAGGCATAATTTTTGGTGCCGGTTGCAGCAGGGAGCGTATGCTGGGAGGAAAGTATTATTTTTCTAAATGGAAGGTGTCAGATGGTCACGCAATGTGACTGCATGTTCGAGATCACTGCCTCCCATCTGCAATTTGTGACGTGTGAAAGATTCTGCCCAAATGTGCTCACCAACTGGAAATCCTCGCCACTTTTTTTCCTTATCAGGAGAGACCAAGATAACCAATGGTTTACAGATCAGGGATCCTATCAAATTAATATCACTGTAGGATAAAATCTGTTTTAAATACAACTCCTAAACTCCAGCAAAGTTAACTAGTACAAACAAGTTCATTCATCTGATTAAGAACCGCTGCTCAGGAAACAACAACAAAATGAAATCTGCTTATCACTGTACCTCACTTCAAAATAGTCTTATGTTTATAGCTTTCAGAAATAGGCTGGATGCAAAAGATGATATATTTTTTCTATGTTAATTAATGTAGACCCAATGACACCATCCAGCAGGACTGAAGGAAAGCATTTTCAAATCAGTGCTGGCTTTCCCTTGTTTTATACTCACTCTGAGTCTCTTTCCAATTAAACACAGCAACACTCAGAAAGGGCAGACTATTTAACCGTTGCCTAAGTAAGGGTTCCATGTTTTGAACTGAGCTTGAACCTCTGAGTTCTGTTTATTCTTGGCTAGGCATAATTCCCAGCTTCTGAGATAAAAGGGTCATAAAAAGGCTCATAAGGTGCTTTGGACATCAAACAGCTCATACAAAACAGTATCTTGATGAGTTAAGTGCAAATGAATCAGAAACATAATGGTCTAAAATTTCTTTGCCAAGCACAGGAGTTGACATCCCAAGGAGAGTAGTACTTGACTCTGCCAAGCACATCTTGACTTTCTTAAGCCTTGACCCTTGAAAAGGGAGTTTCTAGGCTTGGTCTGAGGTGGGCTTCATCTGCTTTGCCTGAAACAAACCTGATGGAGTGAATAAAAAAAGAAGGTCTTCCTCCAGTTTTTAACTTCTCATCTGCATATAATGAAGAAGGAGGTCAGGATAGAAGGAAGAAACCCTCAGGTGAGTGCAAAAGCTGTATTCATTCCCATCCCCAAATCATCTTATATTGTATATTTTGCATCACAAAGCTCTTCACAATCAGTGATAAAATATAGAGGGATTACAAATTCAAGAGATGAATCACCATCACTGTTCTGTGAGGCAGTCTGCTGCTGCTGACTGCTGAGAGTACTCAGGGAATCACAAAAGGCTGAAATCCTCTATGCTATGCCAGTGATCTGGAGTACCAAAGGCTTCACAGGACACCTCCTCAACAAAGGAGTGCCTGCAACTGCACTTGAGAGGCAAAGAACAACAGGATCTAATCTGATCACTCTCTACACAAGCCATTGCCAGATACTGAGGCCTTGTTGCCTTTCTTCAGAGATGGCCCAGGCAGGCCAAGTAAAAATAATAGTGTTGTGAAAAAGAACATGGCAAAACATTGGATTTTGTTGAAAGAAGAGAACACACACATAAGAAGAGGCTCTAATATATATCAGAGAATAAAAAAATTAACAGCGGAAAACAGGCCTTTTACTGAAGAATAGTCCTCTGCACTGTTTTTTTGTTTGTTTGTTTTTTGTTTATTTTTGGTTTTTTTTTTTTTTTTAAGGATACCTTTATCAGTAAAGCCCTCTCTCTCCTCTGAGCTAATCCAAGTCCTGTCCATTTAAAGCTCAGAGCAAATCCATCATTCTTTGGAAATGTTCCCTCATTGTTAAGAGCCCCCCAGATAAGCTTTTCCTCCTTGAACTCACCAGCCAGATTTTGTCTCTTCAGCCATTTTGTCAACTGAGTAATAGTCAGTAACAAATAGTAACTGCTAAGTCAATGACTTTTTTAGTGGGCTTGGATATTTCATAAATTGTTGTCTTAGATTTCTATTTAAATTGGAGATTCCTCAATGTGGTATACACACACACACACACACACACACACACACACACACACACCATAGAATACTACTTAGCCATAAGAAAGAACAAAATCAGGTCTTTTGTAGTAACTTGAAAGGAATTGGAGACCATTATCCTAAGTGAACTAACTCAGGAACAGACAGCCATACACCCCACATGTTTTTACTTATAAGTGAGAAGCTAAGCTAAGGGTCTGCAAAGGTATACAGAATGACATTAAAAAAAAAAAAAAAATTGGAGACTCAGAAGGGGAGGATGGGAAGGGAAGGAGGGATGAAAAATTAGCTATCCAGTACAATGCACACAAATGAGGGTGACGGGTATGCTAAAAGCCCAGACTTCTTTACCCTTACATAAAGCAGCCATGTAACCAAAAGTCACTTGTACCCTTTAAACTATTGAAATAAAGAATAAAATAAAAATGAATTGAAGGGTTCTCACGACAAGGGTTTAGCCTTCATTACGTCCTTATAGGAGAAGGGCAAAGGTGCTGACTTTGTGTCAGTCATTTCTCTGTCACTGCACTGTTCCTGTAAGTGGTTATTCCTGTGCCTTCTTTAGAGGCCAGGGAATTAATTCTGAGAGGCCACATCTGATGTCCATGTCTCAGCCTAAGTGGGAGAGGCAGATTCGGAATCCTGACTGATGACAAAGTCTTGTCTTAGGTGATAAACATGGTGGATAGAAACAAAGCACTTGACATGTCTGTGTTGAACCATCTAAAAATCAGACAGACATTTCATGTGTGCGTTAAGTCTTTTGTTTCAGAGTAATAAAATTCCCTTAATATTTCTGTGCTCTAGAAGCCCTGTCTTTGCTTACTCCAGGGTGGAGAGGAAAGCATAGGTGGTAGTTGCACACATTCTGATGGGAGTCGCTGGCTGAGGTTCTTGGGAGCCTGGCTGTGGTAGTTTGGAGTTTGCGAAGAGTGATGTGGCAGTCAATATTTCCAGTTGCTATCAAAACAGAAATCAGTCTGCTTCTGGGAGCAGGTAATGAGTGATTTTCAACCCTGGTCACATGTTAAAATCACCTTGGAAGCATATTGGGAAAAACAAAAAAATGCCTGGACCAGATTTTCAGGGATCCTGACATTTTCAGTTGATTTGCAGTGGGACACAGGTGTCTCTTTTTTGTTTTAGTTTTAGTTTTGTAACATTCTTACTTGCTTTTAATGGGCACTCAAGGTTGAGGACCACTGAGAGACCATGCGAAACATAATCAGTGCATTAAGGGAGCCACTGGAGGAGAATTTAGTGGCAAAAAGAACCTTCTGACAGTCCCTTACATCTCTTATACAGAGCAGTCACCATTGTGCACTTTTTTCCACGCTGCCCAGTAATCCGTGTTAATCCTGGTCTAGAGAGAACACATCTAAGCAGGAAGAGCTTAGGCTTTTTTCCCTTTCATGCTGTGATATTTTGGGGGCACTTCTATTATTGGTAATGTGGTGTGTAGCTGGGCACATGAAGGAGGACCCAAAGCAAACTGGAATTTACTTATTAGAAAAATGTGTATTTATTTGTACATGTTTAAACTTTAGTCATCACCAAAGCACTCTTTGATGCAATACACCTATCAAGACATTTTTCCACTGTTCAAAACAGTTTATGAACTTGTCAATTTTGATGCCTTTGAATGCTTCTGCCACTTTTTTTTTTTCATTTCTTCCACATTGGCAAAATATTTCCCTTTGAGGACTTTTCATCTGGGGAAATAAAGGTTGCTTGGGGTGACATCAGGTCAACAGGGAGGGTGGGGCATGGGAATCATGGCATTTTTGGTAAAAAAAAAAAAAACTGCTGAACACTCAGTGTGATGTGGGCAGGTGTGCTCATAAATCACCCGTCATAAAATGGGCAAACACATGAAGAGAATCTCCAAAAAACTTTCACTAAAGACAAATGCAGCCTCTCACAATAATGCTAGCTGGTACACTGATGCTGATGGGTTCCTAGAATAATTACTTAACAGGGAAAGCCTGTACTACAAGGGGCCCATCCTCTAAAAAAGTAATTCTGGTTTTTTTTGGTGGAGGTTCCCCCTCATATAATGAAGACAAGAGGGCAACCCACCAGATGTGAGTACAAGCCATGGCCTGAATCTGATTTCTGATCTTTCAGAGCCTACTGAAATAATGAGAGCTACTGTATCTTCCTACCTATTATCTCGGAGGCATTGTACTTGCAGGCACTTCTCCTCCCTTGAGTCTCCTGGGCTCTGTGCCCCTCCAACCCACATTCATAAACTCTTAGAAGCTCAACATAGAGGATTTGTTAATAAGTTGAACTTGCAGAATCTATGAGCACCTCCATAAGCTTAAAGTATTCTTGCATATGGAAACAGTCTCAGCCTTGTCTATGCAAGTTCTGTGACAGTCCCATACAATGAAGAGGAAGGCCCGACTCCCAAGTAGAAGAAATTCAAGTAGGCTAGTCCATTCCCTGCTCATGGGGACTACCAGATGTTTTATCTTTTTGATAGCTTTTGATGGCTGCTACAAGGGGCCAGTGTTGAGGGGAGGAGGAGGGAAGAGGAAAGCCTGTCTTAACCTCTCCTCTACATTCAGCCCCTCAGCTGTTGCACATTAATCTTCTGGACACTTACTTATTTTGTTCCCTTCTTTCTTGCTGGTGGTAGCATTTGTTGGGTGTGAAATAGAATTAGTGCTTCCTTAAAGACTAAAGAAAGGCTGAGTAGTTAATAAAGAAGAATCAAAACTGTGGGGCAGAGAATAGGGAAGGAAACAGGGGAGAAGGAATTGGAGCTAGAAGGAGAGAATATGTTTGCCACATTGTCTGTCTCTTTGTAATTTTAAAAGCTTTTCTAGAACTTAAAATACTGATTTACTTCTGTCTATAGAACTTATTCTCATTTTATGTGCCCTTCTTGAGAGATTTTATCTATTTCATTGCTTCAATTATTTTTTTCCCTCAAGATGTCCATATAGATAGCTTTCAGTTTATAATTCCTTTCCTGAGCTGAAGAGCTGCATGTTCATTCACCTGTCAACTGGACTGGCCTACTTGGGTTTCTTTTTTTTTTTTTGAGTTGGAGTCTCACTCTGTCGCCCAGACTGGAGTGCAGTGGCTGCTCCCGGCCACCGCAGCCTCGACCTTCTGGGCTCCGGCGATCCTTCCTCCTCAGCTTTCCGAGTAGCCAGAATTACAGGCGCGCGGTACCACGCCCGGCTAATTTTTTGATTTATTGTAGAGATGAGGTCTCGCCTGCCCAGGCGGGTCTCGAACCCGCGGGCTCAGGCAATCCACTCACCTCAGCCTCTCAAAGGCGCAGGATTACAGGCTGAGCCACCGAGCCCGGCTTACTTGGGTTTCTTATAGGCACTTCAAAATTAGAGTGTCAAAAATTACTCTTCTAGCCGGGCTCAGTGGCTCAGCCTGTAATCCCGCGCCTTTGGGAGGCTGAGGTGTGTGGATTGCCT
>NW_007043966.1:264865-311560 GCF_000164805.1 Carlito syrichta | reverse complement strand
AGTTTGGGCGACTGAGTGAGACTCCAACTCAAAAAAAAAAAAAAAAAATTACTCTTCTAACTCTTCCCTCTCCAAAGCCTGCTTTACCAGCATACCCTACCTCAGATAATGGTACCACCCCTACCAGTTGATCAAGTTAGAAAGCATAGTGGTTTCTTAGAATTTCTTAGAATTCCCCTCTATTACCCCAGCCAATCACTAAATCCTAATTACTCTCTTGAACATCTCTTAAATTCACCTGTATATCCCTTTTGGTTGGATATTTTAAAGGCCTATGGTAGACTGAATAGTGACCTCCCAAATATGTCCATTTCCTAGTCTCCAGAACCTGTTAATATTTTACCTTACATGGCAATAGAGACTTTTCAGATGTGATTAAGGATCTTGAGATGGGGAGATTATTCTGGATCATCTGGACGGACCCAATATAATCACAAGAATCCTAATAAGAAAGAGCCAGTAGAGTCGGAGAAAAAAAGATGTGACAACAGAAACGGGCAGGAATGACATAAGGTTATAAGCCACAGAATGTTGGAAACCCCTAGAAGCTGGAAAGGAAAATAAATGGATTTTCCCACTAGAATTTCCAGAAGTAATTCTGTTCTGCTGATCCATCCTAGACTTATGATCTCCAGAACTATAAGAGGATACATTTACAATGTTTTAAGCTGCTAAGTATGTGATAATTTGTTACAGCAGCACCAGAAAACTAATACAGGCCCCAACTGTTTTCCTTCTCTTCAGTTATGCCCCTTTCAGCCCCTTCGCTGTGTGACAGTCAGAGGGAGTGCTCTAAAAATACAAATAGCCCTGTCTATGATCATTCTATTATAAAATAATGCCAGAATGCCCTGTACTAGAATAAAGCATTTTTTCTTATTTTTACTTCTTCGTCATCTACTTTCTAGGGCGTGACATGTACCAAAATACAACATTAGGCATTTTTCTTTGACCCTAAACATCTTCTTAAGGCATGGCATACTCATCCCCTTCAGGGCTAAATCTACACCATTAACAAAAGGGTGGCATCTTTACTGAAGTCACTGCAAGTAGAGAAAAGGAGAACTCGTAGTGTAATATCACTCGGGGAGATGCTTGGCAGTCACTTTGTGCTGTATACCTTTTTTGTTTGTTTGAGTTGGAGTCTCACTCTGTTGCCCAGGCAGGAGTGCAGTGGCTCCTCATGGCCACCCCAGTGTCGACCTGCTGGGCTCAGGCGATCCTTCTGCCTCAATCTTCCAAGTAGCTGGAACCATAGGTGTGTGCCACTACACTTGGTTAATTTTTTGATTTATTGTAGAGATGAGAGCTCGCCAAGATACCCAGGCTGATCTCGAACCCATGGGCTCAGGCAATCCTCTCGCCTTTGCCTCCCAAAGTTATAACTTGTTTGAGGCCAGATCTTTGAGGATAGATAACTTTCTTTCCTTCTCTTTCATCCATGAAGTGGAAGAGAAGAATGGGGAAGCTAAGAGCCCCAGGGAACATGAGAGTTAGTGCCCAAGTAGGAGAAGTGAGTAACTTGGAGGATAGTCCCTGTAGAGTTGAGAAGTTGACAGGAAAGATAACTAGATGACAGATGCCAAGGTGGACTCTATAGACTGCCAGACAAGAGCATAAGAGTAGAAGTAACATAAACAAGTGTCTGACGACCTGTATGCAATTGATAACTATAACATGCTGTGGTGACAGATTGTCAAGGTCCCATTTCCTTTCCTTTTAATGATGTTAAGAGAATATTGGAAGGAATCTTGCCCCATTGCCCAAAAAGTTAAATTCAACTTTGTAAGATTAGCTCCTGTTTATTGTTTTCAAGTGTCCTCTCTCCAGTCCTCCATTATTAGTTCTCACAGATTCATTAAATGTGCAACTGTCTCTATTTCCATGGTTTCAGATTAGGCATTATGCTTTCCAATGCCCAATTTTGCTATATACTGGTTAACAGCACATGCTTATCCCTACTGAGGCATCTGTCATATTGTATTACATGAGAGGGACCCCCAAAACTCCAGAATTTATTTATAAAAAATTGAGTATTTATTCTTACATGTTTAAACTCAGTTACCTTTAAAGTACTCTTCCATTTGATGTAATAGGCCTATTGAGAAACTTTTTTCACTACTCAAAATAGTTTGAACTCCTAAATTTTGATGCCTGTTAGTGCTTCTGCCATTTTTGTTTCATCTCTTCCACATGGGCAAAATGTTTCCTATTGAGGACTTTTTTCATCCTGGGAAACAACAAAAAAAAGCCACTTGGTGCAAGATCAGGTGATAAGGAGGGTGGGGCATGGGGGTGGTCATGCTGTTTTTGCTCAAAACTGCTAAACACTCAACGTGGTGTGGGTGGGTTGTTTGCGAAAGTCACCCATCATGTAATGGTCAGACACTTTAAAAGAATCTCCCCCCTCCAAAAAAAATTCACTGAAGCTGAATGCAGTTTCTCACAACAACACTAGCTGGTACACTGATGCTGATGGATTTCTTGAACACTAATCTGGCGGGGGAAGCCTATATTAAAAAGAGCCTGCCCTCCAAAAAAAATTCCATTTTTTGAGTCCTCCCTCATAATCATCCTTTTTCCCCTCTGTTTTTCCTGTTAGACTTTAAACACTCCTAAGGGTAGAATTATAGATTTTTAAAGCATAATAAGCATCCCTTATGTAATAATTCCTATTACATAAGGAATGTCCATTAAATGTATGCAGAACAAATGTGTGAATGAATTAATGAATAAGTGGAGCTAGACCAGGCTATGGTCTAAGTAGAGTGAGAAGAAAGAAGGCTAGGAGTAACTGATTTCCTAGAGTAAAACCCTCTATATTTTGGACAAAGGATGACAGCTTGTCTTCAAAGGTTCCATTTTTGTTACTCTTCATTGTAATAATTTGAATCCCATGTGCATGCTTCTGATTTACGTGTGATCAGAAACTCAAAGACAGGACTTTATGCTTCATACTGTTTTTCAAAGTCTACAGCAGTGTTACTATGGTTGGCTCCCTGGGTATGTACAATTGTTCATGACTAATGCATTCAAGGTCCTTAAACTAACTCCTGTGCTTTGGAAAATCATCAATTGCTGCTTTCCTCATTTTAGACTCAATGTTTCTTTGAGACTGTGACATGTGAAACTTCTCTGCAACTTAGTCATCTTGCAAATCATACAGCTTATGGTTTATATTCAGATAATTCCTGTAGTTTTTTCCTCACTGTTAGGAACAAAGCATATTGGTAGTTCATGTGATTGCTTGCCCTTATAAAGTAAAAGTCTTTAGATAGTTTTCTGGTGTTCCAAACATTGAGATAATCAAGGAATATTATTCATCTCAGTCCTGTAATATTTAGTGACTGCAGTGTTTCATACTGTCGAGTGTCTAAACAGACTATTCCTGGTTTGGTTACATTTAACTGATAATAGACGTAGGGCTCTGACAAATTATGTGAAGACTAGTAATAGGAAGTTCCTATTTCCTGTGTATTACTTATAAGGAAAATTAGAGAAGATAAAAGATTTGAATTTTATTCCTTATTAGATGTAATACTGTCAAGAGAGAAAGAATACTATGGTTGGGAGAAACTTGTCCTAGAAGCACTGAGTTTTAAAACAGTTTCTACCACCATCGAGCTGTGCAACTTTGGGATAACTATCACTTCATTTCCCTTGGATTCAGGTTCCTTGCCAATAAAATTAGAGTGCTAGACTCTTTCCAGTTCTAACGTTTTATAGTGAAGATAGTTATAACTCAATACCTGCAATACTTTTCCTATATTAAGAAGGGGCACAAAACTTCTGCAAAAGATCCTTATGCCCATTGATGCCTCTGAATAAACAATCCCAGACAGTAATAGAAAAGAACCCTAAAGCAATATTGGGGCACAATACCCTCATGATAAAATGTGAAGCTAGATCCCAAATAAGTTCCTATACATAGGAAAGGGGTGTCTAGTCAAAGACCGAGGGAAAGTCAATTTTTGAGAACCATTTCCTGCAAGATTAGAACACCCTGGATTCTATTTGCTATTGTAAACAGGCCTTTAGATCTAAACAATGAAATCCCATGTGAATTAACGCACAGCTTCTGACCATCTATGAACATTCTAAGGACCTCATTATGTTAGTTCACCCTCAAGACTCTGACTCTCTTACCCATTATTTAACATGTTCAAACAGGTAATCTTAAAACACTCAAATTTAAATGGCGGTGATTTCCTCACTCTTAATCTTTTGGCATTTGGAATCGTCCTTGATCTCAAAAGAAAGACATCGTTACACTTGTAAGTAAAGGTAGGCATTCAAGGAGCCCTCCGACCTGCAGGGCAGATGGTGAGATGTCATGGCAAAGTCAATTCAACACCCACATGGATGAGGTTGGATGCCACTGAAACTCTATATGAGCCATCAAGAAGATAAGGGTGCTTGAAAACTGCTCAGTGAGAGAGAAAATGTCAACACACATGGAAAAGAGCATTTCAAGGTCTTCGGTGGAAATTATTTTATCAGTGGGAGTGTTTTCAACTCCATCCCACAACTCCCAATCAGTGGCAATCTCAAAATCCCTCCAACTCTTTATGAGGTGAGGAAAGCCATCAAGCAGATGAAAAACAACACGGCATCTGGAGCTGATGGAATCCCTGCTGAAATCTTCAAATCGGCTGAGGAAAATGCACACTATGGCTCCTCGCTCTCATCTTGAAGCTTGAGAATGATGAAGAAATTCCAGATGACATCTGTGATGCTGCAGTTGTGACCATTTCAAGACAAGGACACAAAGATAATGGGAAAAAGAACAATTTCACTATTTCCTCTCAGGAAACTTCTCTCTGAGGGGCTCCCTGCATCGTGCCACTTTTTGAAAGGCCCAAGATGCAAAAAATATTTATGATTTAACTTCGGTAGTTTGGCAGGGTTTTTTTTTGAGTTGGAGTCTCACTCTGTCGCCCAGACTGGAGTGCAGTGGCTGCTCCTGGCCACTGCAGCTTCGACCTGCTGGGCTCCGGCGATCCTTCCGCCTCGGCCTTCCAAGTAGCTGGAACTACAGGTGCAGGCTACCACGCCAGGCTAATTTCTGGATTTATTGTAGAGATGAGGTCTCGCCAAATTGCCCAGGTGGGTCTCGAACCCGCGGGCTCAGACAATCCACTCACCTCAGCCTCCCAAAGCGCAGGATTACAGGCTGAGCCACCGAGCCCGGCTGGTTTTTTTTTTTTTTCTGATTTGCTCTGAATTACACTGATAACAAGCAGTGCAATCCATTGCAGATAGACATCCATTGCATTGTTACTACATTGCAACGACTTCCCTATGTGTCTAATCACCCTTAGAAAACTCTTGAAGCAAGGATTGACCTATTTATTTTTCTATCTCCACAGGGCCTGGCACATAGTAGGTGCTCGATAGATGTTGAATAAATTAACAAATTATTTGGATATTACTTACTAAGCTAGATGTTACTCAGTGTAGTATTAGTTGCATCCATACAATATTAAACAGATAAATGAGGGACAAGACTGCCATATTGCCTTGGGTTCCTCTGGCCATGGTGTCAGAATGACAGCATAGAAGAAGATGGAATCAGATCTCACACCTTCACTCGTGGCCACTTCTTTAATTATTCACATGAGCAAGGGGCAGGCGGTGGAGAAGACCGGAGAGCCTGGAGAGCTGGAGGTTGGTAAACGACAAGAAAACAGAGCTAAGAAAGCTAGATCGTCAACCATTTACTTTGGTTGCTGCTGACCTTCTTTCCAGTCAGAATAGAGCAGTGAGCTTTCTCAGGGTCATGATGAACAGCACCGACATTCCCATCCTGCAGATGAACGAGCTGAGACACAGAGGGTAATTGACTGGTCATTCCCCAGATTGGAGCCAAGCTCTGACTTGGCTGTAGAGTTTGCATCTCCCTGCCGTGCACGGAAGCCAGGAGGCCTAACAGAACTGTCCCTCAAAAGCTATGTGGGGCTGGGGCGGGGACAACACGGGCCCTCTCTCTGCTCCATAGCTACAGAGATAATACAGTGCACTATGTTAATTAACACTTAAAGCTGATACAGACTAAAATAAACAAATGCGCACCCATTCTGGTTCCACTTCCAAGACCTCATCCCGAGACCGTAACACAGTTTGTTTTACAGCTTCCCTGGTCACGTGAGAGCCAGCATAATGAAACCTCTCTAATCTCTATTTTTCTAAAGTCTGTGTAGATACAGATGGCTCTGTTTTGGTCTCTGGGTTTTATTCTTATTTTGCCACAATTTTAACCTTTTATGTATCTCTTTCTGTGAGATATTCTCACTGTTTCCTCACTGCCTGGGGTCTCTGAGAGGCCCTTCAGTTTCATTTTTTCAAATGTTGTATCATATTGTTCTTTAGCATATTTGGAATTTTTAAATAACAAGATGTATTGCCAGTGTTACTGGAGAATTCCGATACATAGGGATGCCATTCCATGATTCATGACAAAGTTGACATCAGCTCCATTCTTTAGGCAGAGAGGGTGAAGGATAGATGTTTAATTTTCAGAGTATCAGGTGTGCCTGGAAGACCAAGAACAGCAGAGAGAGGACACAGGAGATTACTGTCTCATGTGTATGTTTTATGCTTGTGGGAAAAAAGAAAGACTAGGGAGAAAGGAAGAGAGCCATAAAATAAAGAGAGCTGGATCTGACACAGGTTCTGAAAGAGTAAAAATTCAGGACGTTGTCAAGCCTCACATGCAGAGTCAAATTCAGGGGAAAAAAATGGCAATGTAGAAACAGCCTTCAAAGCACAATGCTCAGTCCCATAAATGCAGCACGTTCTGGGTAGCAGCTTCCTGCTTCCAGTTACAATAAGAGAATTGCCAAGTATAAAAATGACCAAAGCATCCCCCCATGTTTGCGTAAGTGAAGTAAGCAGCTCAGAGGACAGATTTAAAAGAAGACTCTGCATTGTTCATGGAGTCATTCAAGCAGAAGGAGGGTGGAATTCCATCTGTTCAGTTCAGTTTGGTTCAGTGAACTGGGTCACTTTTAATGGTTCACTAGATTCTGACTATCTAAAAATTACAGTTAATGTGTTTTAAAAATCTTGAGCTGCATGACAAGAACACCTTATTACTTGTTCTTCCTTGCCCTTGGGTTTATCACCTCTGAGATTGGGTAAACTGGAGTGACTTCTGTGAGATGGGGGAATGGGGTTGCTGTAGCCTCCCTCAGGTGCTGCCATAGCTCTGTGTTAAAAACAAGACTTAAAATGCTTTTATATCCCTTACTTACTCGATCCTCTCCCTGAGTGAAGTTTGGAGGCTGAGATGACTATTTCTCACTCATGTGAGATCGATCTGGGAACATCTTCTCCGAGGTAGAGGAAGAAGACCTGCGTAGAACTAGAAAGCAGAAAAACTATTATAGAAAAATAATTACATGAGGGAAAAATCATAACTCATGTTTCAGGGGAAAGTGTGAAAGTCTCAAAGCACAGGATGCTCCAGGGAAGTATTTCTGGCTTTTGGTTTTTCAAGGAGGTGGTTTACATACAATTTCACATGATGCAAACATTTTCCAAGCTTCTAAGGATCCATGTTGCTTCTAAAGGTAAACCTTTCCAAGAAAATAAGTGTTCCCTGGATTTGTGATAAGTGTGTTGGTTTTTCTCTACACAACAAAAACAAGCCTCGTATCACAAAATTGAGATGCTTTTAATTTTCATCATGGCATTATTAAAGGAGGAATTAGATTGAGCTATAAAGGAAGCACCTTTCTAGAAAAGATGAAAATGTCAGGAAATCAGAATGAGAAAAAGGAAAGAAAATGAATTTTGTTCCAACACTGGAGTTGAGCAACTAACATTTTATTTTCCATCTTTGCCTATTAAAATTATATCTTATTCCTACTGGACACTGGTCGAGATGGCCTCTTGTTGCTAAGTGCTGCTTGACATGCCAATATGACATCTCATCATGACAGCGAGAACAGCAAGGGTTGAAAGCGACACCTGAAGTTTTCAAATAGGAAATGACATGAAACCAGACCAAGGACAGCTGCAGTTTTAAAGACAACACTTTTTCCCAAGACAATTTTTTTAAAATACTAACATTGGAATTGGGACCATGGTTACTGAATAGTGATGAAGATGATCAATTAATCTTTAATGCTGATGGTGTGTTTACTTTTCTACTCAGACCTAGCTAGGTAGCTTAGAATTATTTGTTCAAATTGAAATTCAGTTTTAGGAGGACCAGAGACATGTGAGACCAGGGGAAACTATCCTCATTTGGTTCTTAATGGCACAGGTGTCTTTCTGAAACACTCTGAGTTGTGTTCTTTTTTTCATTCAATAAGCAACAAAATACTTAGCTGCAGATGAGGACAGTTCTTCTTCAGGCTTGAATTTGCACAGGGCGGAGACACACAGTGATTTGGGGTTGTAAGTTCAGTCTTTTGGGGGAAGGGACTACCCCCAACTCAGGTCTTCTTCTGCACAGTGTTCACACCTGCCAGCTTGAAAGGGTGTGTCCCCAGACCCCTAGAGATGGTCCATTGGCAGGGGCCAGAGCAGCTCTCAGCCCTGAGCCAGGCCTATTCATGAATGTAGTTTCTTTGGCAGTAAGTTTCCTCCCATTGTCCCCTGATAGAGGACATGGTTTGAAGAGTCTTTCTCCTGTGACCTAATTACTTCTTCCCTAGTCTCCTCAGTTCTGTCTCAGCTGGATTTTGTCCATTCCCTGCACTTCCGTCATGGTTGTCTTTCTCAAACATCAATATGATGGAATCCCTCCCTTTACTTCCAAGTTTCTTTAGCTCCTTATAGGATAAAGTATAATTTCCTTAACAAACATGTGTCTTTATTATATTATTTCAAGGTCCTTTAAGACTCATTACCATTTATCGAGTTTAGTGCAGCCTTCAAGGCTCAGCTCAAACGTCTGTCTCCCCTTTTGAAGTCTTCTCTGATTATTCTACTCAGTCCATCCACCCTCTTCCCTACCCTGTGCCTTTCTCTGTCCCTACTACAGACACCTCCACTGGAGCAGCTATCTTAGAGTATGGTAATGGTGTATCCACCATTCTTCTTGTTTCTCCATCTAGTTGCAGAGTCATCAAAACCAGAGATGGACCCATGCCTAGCACAGTATTGAATGCTTGTTAAAAAATGGTTAATTGAATGGGAATATCTGCTTTTTAATGTAACTTTTATCAGTTTTCTATTCCTGTTACCAATTTAATATAGTTCCAAGGTATTATACCCATTTTTGTCATTACCATTTCTGCTATTTTCTTATATAATATTTATAAATATAGGTTTATTTGAACATGTACTTGTTTATTGATTTTCTTTATCAGTGGAATCAAAATTCCATAAAGCCAAAGACGTCATCTTACTTTGTTGACACTGTACCTACCATTTCTATCTTTGTGTCTGCTTATAAATATTTACTGAATTAGAGAATGAATGAATGAATACATTTGTCAGCAGAGGTTGTCAGGCTACAGATACCTGTCTTCCAAATCTTTAGGCAATGACCAAATGTATTGTTTTTTCCTTTATTTACTCTTCTCTTAGCTTTGATAGTTCTTTTCTACAATCTTTCCATTGTTTAAAACTAAAAAAGTATTGCATCAAGTGGAGGAAAAAATGAGTGGGATTTTTTGTTTTGTTTTTTTATAATGAAATCCTTTTACATGTTGACTATGGAATCCTTTTATGAATGGCTGAGCTCTCTCAAGTCATGCACCAGTGATTACCCCTTCTTCTCTTCTTCTTTTTCCTACTCAGAGGCCTGCCCAAATCTGCTGGCTAAGCTGCCTCCAATACAAAAGGGAATTAATATCGTAGGACATTTAGGATCCAGTGCCTACTCCACTGTGCTATTTTAGAAAATCAAGGCAGGGTTTTATCCCTGTCCATAAGTTGAAATCTTAACACATTTGGGCTTAAATTCTTCATGGTCCAAGACTATTATTATTCTCTAATACTACTGTGAAAATCAAAAAAATAGGGGACCTGAATTTTTGCCTTCCACTTTAGCCCTCCATTATGTTACTAGGTTTAAGTCAGGAGAGAGTTAGGAGCTAACACTGAGAAAGATGTGTGTGTGTGTGACTGCATGTGTGTCCAGGGATGCCTTTAAGTTAGGTGAGTGGCCTGATCCATCAAAGCATCTCACAGGCACTTAACTGTATGATTTTAGGAGACCCTCATGTGCAGGATATGCCATCAGAAGGAAGAGCTCAGCAATTACTGGGCTGTCCCCAGTAATTTTGTCCTCTCCCAGTTTCACCAGTCCTTTCTTGGCTCTCCTGATAATGGGGTCTGCCACCAATACACAGTCTGTCTCCATTCAGGTACTGAAATAAGTCAAAACCAGGAAATATAAAGCCATGAATATATCTTACTTAATGTTGATACAGGACAAACTAACTTTTATGAGCTCAGTTTCCTCACTGAAAATAACTGGAGAATCATCATGACAATTGCATGGGTTGTTGAGAGGATTAAGTGATATGTAAAGTGCTCAGCACCAGTGTCTGGCACATTTCAAGAACAGTACAGTGGTTAGCATCCCTATTACTACTAGACCTGTGGTTAGAATAAGCCGGGCCATCTTTCTCTCTTCATGACATGCTGTCTCATTAAAAACAAAACAAATAGGCCGGGCTTAGTGGCTCAGCCTGTAATCCCAGCACTTTGGGAGGCCTAGGCGGGTGGATTGCCTAAGCCCACAGGTTCGAGACCAGATCGGGCAACTTGGTGAGATTTTGTTTCTACAATAAATAAAAAATTAGCCAGGTGTAGTAGCATGTGCCTGTAGTTCTGGCTACTTGGAAGGCTGAGGTGGAAGGATCGCTGGAACCCAGTGGGTCGATGCTGGGGTGGCTGTGAATGTTCCACTGTGCTCCAGCCTAGGTAACGGAGCAAGATTCCAACTCAAAAACAAAAACAAAACAAAACAAAAAACCCCAAACAAACAAAAAACCCAAATATCAGACTCCACAATTTAAAGCCACTCACTGGCATCCAAGGGCACAGATTCTGGAGCCAGGCTGCTTGGGTTTGAATTCCAGTTCCTCAACTTATTAGGTGGGTAACTTTGGGGAAATTATTTAACTTCTTTGTGTCTCTATTTCTTCATTTGTAAAATGAGGATTAAGGCTACACCTATTACTTTGGTATGTGGTAAGAATTAATTTATTTAAAGAGCTTAGAATAGTATATATAGTTAACCTGTACTTCCTAGAAGCTATTATTACATATTGGCTCTTTTGACCCTATCTCCCGGGTCAAAACCTTGTAGTCCTTTTGCTCAGTTTGGCTTGGATGATGAAACCAGCAGGGCATACTGCTCACCTTAGACAAACTCTGGTCCTGTGACTGCTGGAACTCTCGTTTTTTAACGGTATTTGTTTCCTAATTTTTTCCCCTTGCTTGTGAACCCAAGATTATCCCTTCTGGCTCTAGAATTTCAGTTCTGCAATTGGAACCCTGTCCTTTCACCTTATCCTTTGTGAGAAAAAACTATTTCCACATTTGAACTCAGAGAATCCTCTTTAGTGCTTTATGTTATCAACTCTAAGGGAGATGGAAGTCAGCTAAAATTTATTAAAAACCCAGTATGCCAGATATTCATATTTATTTGTGTTTGAATTTTACAGTAACCCTATAAAATAAGTCTTCTTATATTTTGCCAGATGTGAAAACCAGGCATCAGGGAAGCTGAGTGACTTGCCCCAAGTTACATAGCAAGCAAGCTGGAGAGAGAATTTAAACTTGGGTCTGTTAAACTTTCAAAAACACTGCTAGCTTCTTCTGTTATATCATGTTGCTTCATGATTTTGTAAAAATGATGTGAAGTTTATTGTTTAAATTTAAAATTTACTCATTCTATTTTAATTTCACATGGTTTATATATGATCCTCCTGAAAGTGAAGATTATGAATGGGGTGGAAAGGAGTGATACTACCATGTATCAAAGGATTTTCTTTCTCAGATTTTCTTTCTCTCTCATAACACACATCACGCAACCACATACGTTTTTATTTATTTGTCTACCTATCTATTTGTCATTATCTCTCTGGCTACACACATATATATGTGTTTTTATGAAATACCATCTAATATGCTTTGAAGATTTATTTTATGCAAAGCTGATAAGACCTTCTTATTTACCTTTTTCATTGTAGCAGAATCTTGGAAGTACTATCCTTACATTGCAATAGTTGATGATTCACCCTGAGCAGGTCCAGTCATCTGGCAATGTCTCACCTCTGCACTTTTGGGGCTAGCACCCAAGCCAAGGCTGACCCTGCTGTAGGGTGTTGTCTCCTGGACAGCCTGTGTTCCCAAGAAGGCTGGGCAAAAAAGAACACCTCTCTACTTAGCAGTGCATATTGTCTAGTGAACTCGAACTTCTCATTGAATTCCTGCTTCAGACTGGAGAGTTGGTTCTAGTCTCAACTGATTTGCAGAACTGAGATGAGCTGATACATACTTCTGCTGTTAATTATTTCTGCCAATTTTTTCAAAGGTTAAATGTCAAAAGATGCCTACTCAAGTTCCCACCTACCCAAATGACTAGATCAGACATCTGCCATGACACCCTTCCCTCTACTGCAGGCACTTATCTTAGTTGCTTAAGATGGTATCTTTTCTCCTAACAAGCTGAAACATACAAAATTTACATGGAAAGTATATTCATATGTTATTTGGAAGGATGGTACATTAATGTGAAATATTAGGATAAAAAGTAATGAGACACTCTGGGTCTGTCAGGGCTGCATGGTAACCTAAAGACCTGACTAAAAAGGGTCAAATGTGCTGTTTGGATATTGGAAGTTAGCGTCACTATCATCACTGTACCTTCTTCCAAACTGTACATTTCCCCAAATGCTAGAACAAACACATAACTACCCTGACATGAGTCTTGGAATAGTGAGCCAAAATGTGTGTGTGTGTGTGTGTGTGTTTGTGTGTGTGTGTGTGTGTGAGTGTCTGTGCATGTAAACATAAAGATAACTTCAAAGTGAAATAACTGTGATTGGTTTCAGGAGTCCTGAGTAAGTGCACTAACTCCCTAGTGCCCACACTTTTTTTTTTTGGAAGGTCACTAAAATTGGAAAAGCCTGTGAGAGGAGTGTTACAATACAGGCAGCAGTAAACACAAGCAGGGCTTCTGCAGTATTTGGACTTCCTCTCTATGAATATTCCATTCTTCTCTTGTGTCTTTTGCTTGTAAACTGTCTAGCTAAGTGAAAACAAAAATGAAGAGGGAGAGGAAAAAAGATTAGTAAAGGAAAAGGTTGAGCAAAGTAACGATAGAAAGCAGGAGATGGTGATGGAGCGGATGGTGGAGGGAAACAGAGGGTGAGGGGCTATAGGTAGAAGGTCAAGGGTGATGGAGGGAAGGGAGCCCATACTGAAATAGGATTAATGTAATAGCATTCATAAAGGTCAAGATGTTGAGAGCAAACCGGCACATGAAAGATTTTTAAAAACAGAAATATTTTATAAAATTGGAAGTGGAGAAGGAAGGTAATTAGAGCAAATGTCTGGCAAGGGAAACAGTAGTAGGTAAAAGGAAGAACCACAGGGTCCAACACAGACTCTTCATCTTTTAGTATAAGGTCAACTGTGTATGTATTTAGTGGCATCATTTAAAAAGGAAAATGTAAGTTTGATGTAATTTATTGCTGTGTATTAGCATGGAGATTAAAAAAACATTCCTACCTACTTTTACTATTATGCTAAAAGTTCTATGAAACCCTGAACTGAGTCAGAATCTTCTATTTTTGTTTCTATGAGTAATATTTAATATAAAATATACCTCACAGAAAAACTTGGGTGGAGGTGAGCAGCTTCACTCTTGAGTGACAGATACCCACATCTAGATATCTAGAACCACACTACTTATTCAAGGTTATGGAAGGAGGAAGGTCATCAAAGGTGGAAGTGTTATATTCTGGAAGAAGAGACAACAAGCACATTTTTCTATCAGTGCATTTGAACATCCTCAAAGTCAGACATGATAAGATTTGTATGGGTTTTTGTTTATTTGCTTTTCAGAGATTTTATTCTTTGTCCTTAACAAAGAGAAGAAAGCTGTGAGTTTATCCTTGTCTCTGCAGCTGCAATTATGACCTCCCCCCCAAAAGCCAAAAGGACAATTCTTTTATGATTAGGAAGTAGAAAATTTGACAGCTTCTGAAAATAAATGCCTGTATTCCATTTTCTGGCAGGCTGTTGTGGTTCGTCTTCTGTCTGGGCACTGGATAAAAACGTCAGTGAACTCCAAAGGTCAGAATTTCAGAACGGCTGCCACAACTGTTTTGTTACCAAGTATTCATAGTTCTCTTACTCACTCTCTCTTTTTAAGAGGCCTGGTCATGTCCAGGGGAATGCCAGATACATTTTTCTTAATGTATGAGCACAAGTTACATATAACAACCTAACAACACAATACTGCCTCTTTAATGCTAATCTATTCCTTGCAATCTACTAGATACATGTAGAGTCATTGGTGTGTATCAAGAGAGCAAAATCAGATTCTGAAAATATCTGAAAGGATGCACTAGAGTGTACATAATAATGTATTTTAATCTGCCAGGCCTTAAAATTAATCATGAATTCCCACAGAGATTTTAATAATTTTGAGATGATGTTTTTTTTTTTTTCCCCTTCTTCATAGAGTAATATTCTTGGACAGAGTTTTCTAAATGCTGCAAGAGTAAAAAAAAAAAAAAAAAAATAGATGGGGGAGGGGAAAAGGGGACAATTTCTCACTTGCCATCCTATAGAAGATGTGTTTACCAGGGAAACATGTTTTCTCTTGCTCCTAACTAAAAAGCAAGGTAGGTGTTTCAAAGAAAGGCTTTATCACTCCATAAAAACTGGCAAATAGCAGGAAGTTTATTAGGGGTAATAATGTGCATTTGTTAAGCAGTGGGAATAGTCCTGCAGGAAAGAGGTCCACTCTAGAGAGCGGGTGGGTGCCTTGGCAACTTTCGTGAACTTGTCTGTCAGCAGTTTTCGGAGTTGCACGGGGAGGAAAACCTTGGTGATCAAACTGCAGTCAGCTCTAGAAAGGGTGACCATATTATTTATTGTCCAAACTGGGATTTTTGAGAGGGAAAATAAAAGTAAATAATTACCCTGGGACATATGCTTACCTTGGTTCAAGGGCACTTAGCAGGGGTCTGGAATTCAGGTTTCCAATTTAGCAGTGTCCCTGCCTTTCAAAGAAAGGCGATCATGTCTGCTCCCCTTGCTTCTCCAAGATGCTAGGACTGGAAACTGTTTAGGCTCTTCGAACTTTCTCCAACAAAGGTGCTATGCAAAATTATTAATTTCTAGCATTTTTTCCCCAAATAATAAGCAACAAATTAATTATGACCTATATAGATGGCCGGGAATTTTCAAAGTCTCAGAAAGAAATACATTTCTAGAGATATATTGGCCTTTCTACATATTTTTAACTCTTCACTAGTTATCCCATTACAATGTGTACACATGGACATAGAGAGTGAAATGATAGACAATGGAGATGTGAAAGGGTGAGGGAATGAGAGGGGGGTGGATAATGAGAGATTCCTTAATAGGGACTATGTACATTATTTGGGAGATGGATACCCTAAAAGTCCTAACTTGACCACTACACAATCCATGCATGTAGCAAAATTGCACTGGGACCCCATGCATTTATACAAATATAAAAACAAACAAAATAAAATAACCCATTACAGTGTCTGGCTACAAGGAGAAGTGAATTGCTCTTGGGAACTGCCAAGTTCTGGGGAACTTTCCTTGGAATGCAGTTGTCAGAACATGTATTTGCCTCTTCTTCCCATCCATTAAAAAGTTTTAAAAATTGTACACTTAGTTTCCCCCAGTGTCTATCTCCAAAATTTTCTAAGGATTGGAGTAGAGTATGGTTAGTCAGAGGTAGATGAAATGCTGTGATTGATCTCAATACTTTGGGAGAATCAACACACTTTTCTTGGTCAGTGTATATGTGAAGTGTGCTTGGAGATTTTGAGGGCAGTACTGGAACTTAGATAAATGAGAGAGATTTAAGAAAGTCCTAGGAACGAATGTGTGATTATAAAAGTGGAAAAGAGGATTTCACCTGAACTCTATTACCTTCAAATAATTTGCAGGCTGGTACAATCAGGAATCGCACTACTGTGTGTGCTTCTTGTAGGAAAATATTTTATTGTTCTCTGGGTTGGGTGGTGAAATAAAATGTGGAGATATTAACTTGGCTTACCCTTCCAAATGTCCCACCTTCCTCTCTCCCATTGAATCAGTAACATTTATTGCCTTGAGTGACAGTTATTGAGTGAGGTACAGGATACCAAAGATCAGAGAAAGTGAAAAGAACCCAAATCCCTGGCTTTGAGTTTCAAATGAGTCCTCTGGAAATTCCAGAGGAAACGGCCTTGAGAGCAAGTCTTTTTGTCTTACCAGGGGCAGGCATTTTGAAATAAAAGACTGATTCCACATAGGTTGATGCCTTAACTAGCAGTGCTTCCCAGACCTGAGGGGGCATTTGAATCACCTGAGAATATTGGTAAAGCACAGATTCTTATTGGGCCTGAAAGCCTGCATTTCTAACAAGCTTGAAGGTGTTGTAAAGCTACTGGCCCCTTGTCTGTACTTTGAATAACAAAGCCTTAAATAATAGTTTGGAAAATAAACAAGTAAAAAGCCTGATTAATCAGACTCTTGGGCTAGAGAAAATACTTTTCAATTTGGGAAGATTTGCTTCTGAGAGCTTAGCGTGTCCCTGAAGACTGCATGGATGAGTCCCTAAGAGGCCTTTTGGCTGTTGTGATTATAAAGGTGGACTATGGCGGTGTGGATGTGACAGCAACCCAGGGAGAGCCTCTTTGGAAAGTCCTTTGTAGCACCAGGCAACATCAGTGGAGACAGAGAAATTGCTGCCAAGAACTCTACAAATGCCCTGAACCGGCACTCTCCCTATCTCTGAGACGTTTAAGAGGATGCTGCAAAGTTTGTGTGCTTCCTGAGAGGTTGCAGGATGCTTCTGAGTGGGCTAGTGAAAGCAAGGAAGCCCTGGGGCTGAGATGTGAGGATGCAGAGTGACTTGGACAATCTGAGGAACAGAGGCCATGTGGGGACCTGAATATTTCCTGGGAATATTGATAGGTCTAGAAATGGACCGGGTTTGCCCTAAAGAGACTTGGACAACTCTAAGGTGACTGAAAATAAACTTAAATTCACCTGCACTAAAGTGAATTTCCTTTATTTGGCAAAATGTAAGTTGTAATGGGGATTAAGATAATACATATGTTAATCAGCACAATTGCACCATTCCACACGGTATACATATTTTGAAACATCATATTGCACATAGTAAGTATATACAATTTTTATCTGTCCATTAAAAAAATAAAAGACTTAAAGGAGGATTAAATAGACACATAGAAAAGAATGGAAAAGTTCTATATTTTATGTACCTGAGTATATGCTTACGAAATATCATACCCACTATATTGGAATTTTTATTACTTGGCATATTGCTTATTATTTAGTAGCATCCTGTAAATATCTTCTTACTGTGTAAATGGATTGAAAACAGCTCAGTCTTTCGCAAACAAACAAAAAACATAGCAAAACAAAACCAAGAAAATCCTAAATAACAAGTACATGAAGGTCAAGGTCAATACTTGTTTTAAAGAGTTAAAGAATTCTCCTAGGAGAGTGTTGATTAACCAATGCTGGCCCTCATTAGGAACAGGGAAATACTAAATGAGCTTAAAGCTTGGTACAAATCCAGCAGGCCCAAAAGGTGCAGGTGATATTATAGTGTGCTAACCAAGGGAGAGTGTGAGTCCTGAACTTCTGGAGATCTGTAAAAATTGGCCGGGCCACACTAGACGAATGTAATCTTGCTTGGAAATAGAAAAATGATGATGACTTCTTGATTTCCTTTTTTTAAGACATATAATTTTAGCTTTATGATATGAGTTTAATTCTAATCAGAAGTCAGTTTTGTCCTCACTTTAGTAGCCCTGGTTCTTAATACATTCATAACAGATATTTTAGAATCAGAGCTGCAGTTTCTAGTAATACATTATTTTAATTCTTGATCAATATTGTGTGTTTGATAAGAAACTTGGCATATAAAGCTAAAAATGCCACATGCCCTGTAGGGAGCCCTTTATTTCTAGTGACATATATTGGAGTTATTCTTCTTTGCTCATATGATTTACCTTCAAAAATCTATTGAATGTGCCCCCAGAGAAGTGCAGATAACTGTTTTAATAATCATATTGGTATTCGGGTGGAATGGAGTGGGTAGAATGAAAGGAACTTGAAGGGAATATTGTTCCTGGAATCCATGGTTCCACCAGCCTGCATATAATAGTTAAAGTACAGTAGTACAGTTAGAGTTTGCAGAATAAAGTCAGCAATTGCATTCATTGTAAATACGGATCTTTCACCTTCTTTCCAAGCTTTGAGAGCCCTTAGCCCATACCAGAAGTGGCACAATATGCTGCTAGGTCAACAGATGGCAGGGTTACACTATCTCTGTCTCTTTCCCACCAAGGATAACAGGAATTTACCCAAAGCACTTGACGGTCTGGTGTCCAGTATTGGCCTTAGTAGAGCAGATATTTGGATCTCCAAGTTCTGCTTCTGACCCCAGTGATTCTGTGCTATTGGAAGATGCTTGTGAAGTAAGATTGGCCTTTTAGTCTCATCCTCACTGGTAGCATCCCTACTGTGGTAAGCCTGTGGAAGCAACAGGGGCCCTGCTTCTTTGAATACTGCATAAAATATAGAGTGGTAGAATAACAGTCAACTTTAATATCTCTTGGTTATGATATTTTTTGAAACGTCCTTGTTGTCCATGACAATCAGGGTTCTACATTGCTTATTTGGCTATATATATATATAGTATAATTTTTTGTATGTACTTTTACATACTATATAATTAATTCTTTTTTTTTTTTTTTTTTTGAGTTGGAGTCCCACTCTGTCGCCCAGACTGGAGTGCAGTGGCACACTCTGGCCACCGCAGCCTCAACCTGCTGGGCTCCGGTGATCCTTCTGTCTCAGTCTTCCAAGTAGCCAGAACTACATGCATGTGCTACCACGCCCGGCTAAGTTTTTATTTATTGTAGAGACACGGTCTCACCAAGTTGCCTGGGTGGTCTTGAACCCGCGGGCTCAAGCTATCCACTCGCCTCAGCCTCTCAAAGTTCTGGGACTACAGGCTGAGCCACCAAGCCCAGCCCATTAATTTATTCTTAATGTAATACCTATGAAGTAGATATTATGCCCTGTGAGGTATTGCCTGGACATGGACTGTTTCCCTATCCCCCTACCTTCAGGAGTGGCCTCTGGCCCCAGACTGGTCTCTGGAAGGTATGCATAGTCCCAATAATGAGTCATGGAATGCAGGTGACCAAGCAAAGCTGCAACCCATGTGGTCATCAGGTGTAATCAATGTAATTGTAAAAACTGGAGAGGAATTTGATTAATTGACTTGCTTACCTATAAAAGTGTTTGCAATACTGCCCTGAGGCATGGATTCTTTCTTCACCAACTGGCAGTCATTGGTACCTCCTGAGCAGATTCTTTCTTCACTGACCATAAGTTGTAATAAACCAATGTCTTTCTCTGCTGGACCTCTGGGTGATTTCTTTGGAATGCATAAGGAACATTATGTGCAAGTCCTGTCATATTTGGGGTTGCCACGTTACTCGCTCATTGTACAGATTAGACAAAGTTAGGTCTAGAGAGGTGAAATAACTTGCCCGACATCCCAGGGATTGGAAAGAACAGGGCAGAGATTTGACATCAGGCATATTTTTCTCAGTCTATACTCTCTTTTCTATGCTTGAAGATTTCCCAGTATAGGAGCTGCATGTAGATATTAACAAGGTCATAGAAGGATGGTAGAGTTTAGTTGTGGCTTGACGAACCTGATAACTAACTTCTGGATATAGCATTTGTAGTCTTGATCAATTTGCTTTTGAGATCTTCCAGTGCCGTTGAGTGTTGGTAAGACTTATTCCAGCAAAGCACAAACATCTCAGGATGTGTGTGGCTCTGTGAGATGGGGTAGAGGCAGAAAAGGGATTCTGTCTCCCGAGTCTCCTACTTACTCCATTGCTCCCCTTTATAATGCCTGAAAAGCAGTTCCCTTAAGTTTGCCTCTGTTGGCCTAGGTTATTGTGTGGGAGCACTAATTTTTCCAGGTCCTCTTCAGCATTTTTCAACCGACTTCAAAAACCAACCTTGTATAACTTTAATTGAACCATATCACTTGTGTTTCTGACACTGACATGGATTTTACACAGCTGTTTACACTAATATGTGCTAAAATGCCTAATTACTGCTACAATCACAGCCTGGCTCAATAGTCTCGCCACCTCTTAAATATATCGTCGTGTCTTAATCAAACACAAACGTCAATAGGCATCCAAACTTCTGCAATTTATAAACTGGATTAAGGGCAATAAATGTAACCCTTCAAACACAAACACAGAATTTTGCATTTTGCATGCTAATATGCGCATTTGTTGGTTTTGCTGCTGTTTCCCAAAATTTCAAAAATGCTTGTTGATAAAATGACGTCAGAATGTGAGATGAGGTGTTTATTAGTAAGCTTGAGGGTAAGGCTTGAGAAGACCTGAAAAAGGCTGTACTATGCCTGTCTGTAATAGCATTTTTTCCTGTGTGACTTTAAAGTTATATTAAATTGCTGGCTGACGATTCTAATTGGGTAAACTTGTTATTCCTTATTTTAGGCCTACTAAGTATTAGGCACTATGATAAGAACCAGTTTTTGCAGTAGTAGAATGTCATAAAGGTCAGACTACTATGTGTATAAGTTAGTCCGGGAGCATGAAGGAGGAAGTTGTTATTTACCACTGAGGGCTCAGGGAAGACTTCATAAAGAGGACATGTTTGTATTGGAGAAATGAAGGATTTCCCAGAAGGACAAGCAAGGGAAATATCGTCAGGAAATGGAAAAGAGTAGTTACAGTCACCAATGAAATGGAAGGGAGTAGGCAGGCAAGTTCTGAAAACCACAGTAGTTCTGAATGAGGATAGGATGCTGCTTGGAGGAACCTTGGAGATGTAATATTAGATGTGTCATTGTCAGCCCTGTAGATGACAGTGGCATGTCTCATAGTAGTAAGAGAGTGTGTCAACTATACAATAAGAAGAAAAGAGTTAAGTGGGGAGCTGCCGTTTGGCCCATGGGGATTTTTATCTATGGTCACTTGATCCATCTCCCAAGAAATGTGTGCCCCTCAACCTCTAACCAGCTTATGCGAAAAAAGCCGATAAGAGACCGTGAATATCAGTGAAGAATCATTAGGTTTATCTGTTCATTGGTTGACTTATTGATTGAATCATGTATTCATTCTGGCATTGATTCAATAAATGTCTACTACCCCTTGTACTAGTCATTGAGAAAATAACAGTGATGCTCTCTTCTGTCTGAGAATAAGAGATTATAGAAAAAGCATCAGGGGACTTAGAAGAGAATGAGAATGATTATATCACCATCATTTATTTCATCAGTAGAAACATGCCACTTTCCTGATTTTACAGATTCCCTAATTTTATCTTCTACTCACCATGTTTAAAATAATATTTATTTTTTTCAATGGACTCCCATTTATTTGTAATTAAACTATACATAAGACTAAAGCAACTGGAATTTTTAAAAGAACTTCATTGTTTTATGGGGGACAATGGCAAGGAATTGAAGGTATAGTCATCACTGACTATAGTATATCCTGACATTATTGTATATTCATTCCATTTAATTTCTCATATCACCATCTAAATATTTCACAATAAAAACATATTTAGAATGTCGACACTAAGACCTATTAAGTGCACTTCCAAATCAACAAAGACAGCGTGAATTGTGACTAATATAACTTTTGGACTCACTGTGCACGTACACTCACGCATGTGCACACACACACACACACACACACACACACACACACACACGCACACACGCTCCTATAACCTCCATAAGGACAGATCATGTTTGTCTAGCTCACAACTATATTCTTAGCATCTGGCATGTCATGTACTTGGTAAAAATATACATGGTTGTTTATGGTAATCACAAGTTGTGGTTGATTATACCATTGTCCCCAGTTTTCCTCTTCCTCTATCCATGCCATTTGCCATGTGTTTTTGCAACCCCTTTCACCCAAGTAATGTTGATCTTGGCTATGTGAGTTGCTTTGGCTGACAGGAAGTGAATAAGAGCCTCATCTGTAGGAAGCGCCCCTGCTTCCTCTCTGTTTCACACACTTCTGCCCTGACTGAAAAGAACATGGCTCCCATACTTTGTTAGTTCGGGTAAATGAGGAGTGGAGCAGCATAGCCCAGTTGGCCTGCAGGTGGCTGGACATAACAAGGCATTCTAATTGCTGCATGTATATTACCAAGTTGTGAGGTATGGTGCTTGTTACACATCAATTCTGTGTCCACAATTGGCAATCTCCTAGCTAAGTGAAGTATCTAGTTATATAATAATATTATTCCTTTTTCTTTTTGCCCATTTACTAACACAACTTAATACGATGATAACTTGTTATATTTAGTCAAAAATAGTAGCAGAATATGTGTCTTACTGATTTCTTCATAATGGTCAACTTTTTTTTTCACATTTGGGTGTATTACTTGCGTCAAACCATTAATAAGGAGACATTGGTTTTGGTTCTCATGGCATTTGCACGTTATTTGGTGTGATGAAAGACACAAACGTTCTGAGCCTCAGTTTTTGTATCTGTTACACATATCGCCTTCAAAAATTGCATAAAAATTGATAATGTATGGAAAATTTCCTTTAGAATGTTTAAACTATAAGTGCAGTATATTTTGCTTATTAAAGTTGACATATAAAAATATGGTGCCAGTTTTACCATAATAACTAGCTATTTATGTGATGATAATCAGAATATCTAACTTCTACAAATTCTGCGTCTGAAGATAAATCATATATTGTTTCAGTTATTTCTGTCATTATCATCAAATTAGTAATGCTTCTTTTATCTATTGTTTATATAAACCACATAATTAGAATTTAACACCTTTCATCGTATTTTGAATGTTATTTACAGTAAAAGCAACAAAGAATAAGAAAGAATCATGAATGCTGGAGCGAGAGAGATCTGAATTTGAACTCTGTGGGTCATGGCCAGCTAGCTGTGCTGCCTTGGGAAAGTTAAATAACCTTTCTGAGCTTCAGATTTCTCATCTCTAAGATAAGGATAATGGCAAGTAATTTGCAATGTTACTGTGAGGACTGAAGATGACATTTGTAAAATGCCTAGTATATTGTTTGGCACATGGCAGTTAGTCAACAACTGCTAGACATTATTCTAATTGCATTATGGAAACCTTTCTATTCTACCTATATACTCCTTTGGCTTCAGAAACAGAGTATACATGAATTCCTGCCATCATTCTCCCATCATTGATTTTTAGGTTGTGATACCTGAAAATCCACTCATGTTATTCAGATGCATATGACAGCCTGTTTGATCTTTTAGAATTCTCTTTTCTGATTTTTATTATCTTCTTTCCTGTGGCCATGTTGTTAGCTATTGTTTCTTTCTACTTATATTATCCTTTTCTTAAATTGTATCTAGCTATTTCTATTCAGTTCAGGGCATAACTATCAAAAATCCAAACTCAATTGAACTGCATGTAATGAGTGGATCAGGAATACATCGTATAAGCTTGACTATATGGACTTTGTGACTTAGAGTTTGACTACTTAGAAGTTCTTAAAATTCTTATTTCTTAATTTTTTGGCTGTGTTTTAGAAAACCGAGTTTGTAAGATAAAGTATCTTTTAAGGAAACTGAGATTTCAAAATAAGAGACATATTTAAAAAGGTGATGATCTAGAGTAGATCTGATAGAAGAGGCTGCTAGTTTTCCTTTGAAGTTACATTAATTTAATAATTTCTACTGAAAATTCAAGTACAGGCTAGGCTGGGCATGGTAGCTCATGTCTGTAATTCCATCATTTTAGGAAGCTGAGTTGGGAGGATCACTTAAGGTCAGGAGTTCCAGACCCACCTGGGCAATATAGTGAGACTCCATCTCTACAAAAAAAAACTTTAAAAGCCGGGTATGGTAGTACACACCTGTAGTCCTAGCCTCCTAGGAGCCTGAGGCAGGAGGATTGCTTGAGCCCAGGAGCTCAAGTATGGTTTATACAAATTAGTAATAGTACTACTAAAAGAGATTCTGCAGGTAAGATGCATGACAACATTTCTGAGTTCTTAACTTGTCTACAACTTCAAGTCTCTTTAGAAGGCAAATGGTGTATGTTTATTTTTTCTGTATTATTGTTATACAATTGTCATTTTAAATTGTCAATTTACAATTGTCATTAGATTCCAGGGGTACATGTGCAGATTTGTTACATGGGTATAATTGTTTGATGGCAAGGTTTGGACTTCTATTGATCCTGTCACCCAAATGGTGAACATGGTACTTAACAAGTTGTTTTTTAACTCTTATTCCCCTCCTTCCTTACCCCCTTTAGGAGTCCCCAGTGAATGTTCTGATCCTTGTGCCTGTGTATACCTAGTGTTTAGCTCCTGCTTACAAGTGAGAATATTCAGTTTTCTGTTTCTGTGATAGTTCAGTTAGAATGATGGCCCCCAGCTGTATCCATGTTACTACAAAGCACATGATTCTGTTCTTTTTTTAATGACTGTGTAGTACTCCATGGCATATATTTCTTTATCCAGCTTACAATTGATGAGCACCTAGGTTGGTTCCATGATTTTGCTACTTTGAATAGGACTATAATAATCATACAAGTATAGGTGTCTTTTTGGTAGAACAATTGATGTTCAAATGGTATATGCTTCTGAGTTTAACTGCATTTTTCCTGCTTGAAAGGTAGTATGGCTAAGTCATGACATCTAGTGCTGTAAGTGGCAACTTCTAATCATCCAGCAGACAGCATGGCCTGCCCCAATTTACCCTGTGCCTCTTCTTTTTAAATGACAAATGCTCAAAAGGTATCTGTAATAATGTCTAGGGGCATCTATTCTTGAGTAAAGATGAAATGAGATAGCTTAGTCAGGTTATCCTAAAGCAGAGCTCTAGTCAAGGACTTGAATAGAGGTAGAGGTAGTTTATTGACAGGTGATCCCTGGAAAAAGACCATAAAAAAGGAGGCAAGGAAATAGGAAAGCAAATACATCTGTACTATCAGTTGGTTTCTGCTGTGGGCAACTAGGTCTTAACTCTACTGGAGACCCTCTAAGGAACTGTATAGAGAGTGTGCCTTATAACTGTCTTTCCAGAACACAGGATGCTCAGGCATTTATCTGCTAATGCCTGCGACATTAGTTGAAGGTTCTCTGCACCAGGGGCATTGTCCTTCCACTCCACCCTCACGGTTCCTGACCATAACTACCTTGTGTGGCTTTAGACAAAGTCCTGAAGCAGAAAAGTGGCGAGAAGTTGTTGTCTGGACTTGAGAAGGGATGATGGCAAGTAAGTGAATGAAGTGTCTACTGCAGTTGTTCTGAAATCAGAGGTGGGCCACATGGATGTGAGGTGGGACACAAAAAAATTTCCGCTTTGAGATAATGTTTATGCAAGGTGCTTTGGGGCCCATTAGGTTCTAACACATGTTGTTTGCTATTAATAATGAAAAAATTCAAGTGTTCTTGTTCATACTAAAATATAATAAAAGTTTATCACATAGCATGGCTCATCCTAATTAATAATATTGGTAATGCTATTGTGTAGGGTTAGGCGAGTCATTTGTAAAAGGCCAGAGATTTGATAGAGTATTTATATACTTATTTGTTCTCATTTACCTCTTTTGGAACTGCTAATCTGGCTACCACTCAGATCTCTCTCTCTCTCTCTCTCTCTCTCTCTCTCTCTCGCTCATATACATATGTGCACACCAGTAATCTATCTGCCCTCTCATTGCTCCCAGATGTGTTTTTCCCAATAAACTTGTGAAAAACACAGATGGGAGCAGAGAAAAGGGATGGAGAACATTTTGTTCTTTCTTCACACTTCCTGTAGTTTGGGAGGCAGGCAAGAGGTTACGATGGAGACGTTAATCAAACACACATTTTACTGAACTGCCCTCAAGAGAGTGACCAGAAATGGAATGTTCCCAACATAAAGGAAAAAATGTTTGAGATGAGGAATATCCCAATTAACCCTGATTTGATCATGACACATAGTACTTGCACATCGAAATCATATGTACCCCCAAATATGTGAAACTGTTATGCATAAATTTTTAAAAAAGAGAATGACCAGAAACCAAGACACTTACTATGACTCTGTTAGTACCACACAAACATGTGTGGGCCACAATTAAGCTATATTTGATAGTCTAGACCTATCCGACCTTAAATTATCAGACCATGTAATCATCAAGGAATATCCAATAAGTGCTCATAGAGCTCTGTGCTGTTCTCTCATTCCAAGGAAAGTAGAATTATAAGAAGACTCCATCTGGCAAGGCTTATCAAGGAGAGTGACTCTTATGGAATGAATCCAAGTTGTATACCTCTTTGGAGAAAGACATCACTCAACTGTGAAAGATCACCATGACCTCTACCCAGCATTCCATCAAAAGACTAAGTCTGTCAACTTATTTACCCTTTAGACTTGCATGGGCAATGACTGAGAGTTTCTGAAAGATCAAGGTGAGTATGAAATGTTTAGCCCAGATCTTCATTCACTAAAATGAAACTCCTAAAACTTACCAGTAAAAAACATAAACCTCTCTGCTGTTTCTAATTTAAATGTGTTAGAGTTGGCCAACTGCTCTAATAAATAACTTCACAATAGAAATGACTTGAGATAATGAAAGTCTATTTCTCACCCAGGTCAATTCATTGGATCTAGGGGACTGGTGGTTTGCTCCTCTATACAGTAGTCCAAGAACCCAGGATTTTTTTTCTTCACGAGATCCACTTTCATTTAAGTCTTCAGCGTCCTCTTGCTTCAGTAAATGGACAGAAACAGAAAGGAACTTCTCAGGTGGACCTGGAAGGACCTTATATCACTTCTACTCATTTTTTTTGGCAGAACTTAGTTATATGGCCGTGCCTAACTGAAGGGAGACTGGAGATGGTAGCCTAACTGAAAGCCCAGGAAGGAAGCTATGGATGAAATCTTTTAGTCTTTGCTAAATAAGGATTACAAATGTGAAACCTAATTCAACGAAGAAATGACAGCAGGAGGTTTTGTTTTCTTTGTGGTTTAGTTATGCATTGAATATTCTCATATCCAAAGACAGGCAAGGCTAAGTTTCATCTATTATGTAAGATGCTCTACTTTGGACATGTAGACAATCTCTTCTTGAGTGAGGACATCTCCTACTTCTGATGTTATCTTGTTGCCTCTGGCTCTGTTTTAGCTTTTTGGATGGAGCAGAAGGTGGAAGACAACTATTTTCATACACTGGTGGTTCATGATTGGCCTTTGGGTATTTAGCCAATAGCAGAACAATCACCACCAAGGCACTTAGATTTTCTATTAAGCATCAAGCAGTTTGGTGTTGAGTGTCTGAGTCAGAGTATGAAGGGGTGAGGGAGGATGGGTGCTCCTATATTAGAAACATCTAGGAGGGTTTTCAATTACTCCTGCTGGTTGCGGGGTGACTCAGCATGTGGTATGGCTTTCTGAGAGAAGGGAAGCAATAAGTAGATTTTGCAGAAGTCCCCTTGTGTTTGGCCATCCCTTCACCCCACTGAAAGTCACTGCTTTCAATTATGTTGCTCACTCTGTGGTTGCCCCTCTTTCACATAGTGTCATATTCATGCTATTTCTTCCTTTATGGAGAGCGATTTTTCTACTGAGTAATTGCAGAAGCTCAGCGTATTAGTCTGCTAGGGTTGCCGTAACAAAATATCACAGACTGGTTTAAACAACAAAAATTTATTTCTCATAGTTCTGGAGACTGGAATTCTAAGATCAAGGTGTTGGCTGGGTTGGTTTCTAGTGAGGGCTCAATTGCTTGGCTTGTAGATAGCCACCTTCTTGCCATGTCCTCACATCACCTTTTCTCCGTCTGCACACATTTCCGAGGACTCTTACTCTTCTTATAAGGACAATAGGTATATTGGTTTAGGGCTTTGCCTTATGACCTTATTTAACTTTAATTACTTCTCTAAAGAGTCTATCTTCAAATATTGTCACATTAGGAATTAGGACATCAACATATGAAGAAGAGAGGGTAAACTTAAGTCCATAACACTGAAAATGTAAAAAGGTCTCAGGTGACACATACTACCTTTTGACTTCCTAAGATCTTACAGCTTCAAATTTTCTTGAATTTTCTGAGTCACAAAGGATCACCAGAAGCAATTATAGTTAGAATTCCAGTTAGGAAAGCAGCATTGGTACATTGAAATTCATTATATAAAATTTAGATGAATTTAGTTTCAGAATATTGAGCTGTGCCTAATCCTCCTCGAAGTAACATTTCAAGTTTAGAACTGGATAATTTGTATGAGTAGGCAAGTTTTCCCCTGATTTCCCTACCCCATTTCTAAATTCCATTTTTAAAGCATCTCCTTTTTCTTTGTACTATCTTCCTCACAAATGTTCAATGCTCTTCACGTCGAGGCTGCTAGATCCTTTTATTATTAGTCCCATCAAATCCTATGCATCCTGTTATCTCATTCTTTTAGGTTTCTGTTCTAAAGGAATGGTAACTAACTCATGTGATAAACAACTCAGTTAAGTGTATAGGTTAAAAAATAAGTATTTTAGCCTAGAGCCCCTCTTATATTTGCATTAATGAGGTGTCGTCTAAAACTCAAAGCTTTTATGCAGATGAGGTGGGCACTTTAGGAAGCGGTGGACTGGTAGGAACTTCATTGTTCACAAACCCTGTGTTACCTGTGGCCGGTGAGTCAGAAAGGTGCTCGGAGCTCTCTCTCTTCAGGCCCCATTCCCTGAGTATAGATAATCAGTCTTGCATTTTCCCTCCAAAGAGCTGACCCATGCAGGTATGTTCTTAGGAACAGACCATCCATTTCAAATGAGTACATTTTATTATGATCTACGGGGCACGGTTTTCACCAAAGCATTTAAAAACTCTCCTGGTGCCCTTCTCTTAACTCTTTCATGATCTACCTATACGTTATGAGGTCTGACAGAGTCGAAAATGTGTCTTGTTTACTTTTATTTCTTTAATTAAGATTTTTGGCACTCAGTAAATGTTTGGTAATTACGTTCTTGCTGTATTGCAGGATTTTTTTTTAGAGGGGCAAATACTACTTTCACTATCACAGTTTTCAAAACATGCAACCTAAACACAAAGAGAATGATTCAGATTTTGGAAGCAGATTTGGGTTATATATATTTATTCTAGTGCCATATCTTTTCCCAACTCCAAGTGTCTAAAACCATTAGTGTTAATGCACACTATTTGAGTCAGCATTCCCTTTGAATGGCATTATTATTATTTTTTATCATTGCCTCAGCTTTTACAATATGTTTGGTGCCGCAGAAGACATTAAAAAGACACAGGTTTTTGCCTTGGGGCTTACACTCAGATAGGCAGGCAAACAAACAAAATGTATTTAAGAAGAGGTAGATTGAGCGCAAAGATGCAATTTCCCAGGTGTTTGTATTTGTGCTTTGGGTTCGTTTGTCTTTTAACCAGCTGTGGTCTAAAGGAGTCTCTAAACTTTCCTTCAGAACAAGGACAGGAAAGACAAGAGTTCAGAAGAAAGTATGAGCCTAGAAGGGCAGAACACAGAGCCGAGTGTCCAGAGAACCTAATTTTGGGGTCTCTCTAGTCTTGAATTGCTCTCTTTCCACAATTCAAGCTGCCTGTGGCTTCTTCTCTGAAAACCAAATCATTAATTTAAAAAATTGGTCATCAGATTGTATGGGCCATTTTCAAGCATTAGGCTAGTTCTTTACCATCAAATACTATTTTAAAAAAACAGACTAGTTTTCCATACTGGTTGAGAGCTTTATTTACACAAAATTTAGAAAAACTTTACCTCAAGTAAATATTACTCTCAAGTTTAATTTTTAAAGATTCAATGCATAAGCTGAAATGAATAAAAATATATTTCATACATTTTACTCTTTTCTTTTGGTGAACATTTACATTTGTTTTAAGGCAGATAGAGAACAGAAAAAAAAATTTCGATTTTGGATATTATCTTTGGTGTTTGTGGGAAATACCCACGTGTGTATATATGTGTATGCAAGCAGAAAGCATCTTTACCTTAGAAATCTAAATACTGTGCATGTTCATTATCACATAAGACAAGATACCCACTTCTGGGAGTAAGCCAGTGGCTAAATGTGAAGTTTCACATGTGATTACATGTGAAACCCACACGACATGCCTGGTAAAGCTGTAGAGATATCCTAATTGCAGAGGGACTTGTGAGAGTGCCTCTGTGCCTGGGAGAGTTGGGTTCCACTTCATCTGGTCACCGTGGTCTCTGTGCTCACAGAGGGATTCCTCACCAGGATCTTGATCTTTGTAAAAGATGTGAGCACCCAGAGTGATGCATATGTAGGCTTTGGTTTCCAAAGTTTCTGTTTAATTGCACTTGCTTATCACATGCAGGAGTGCTGTGTGCCCTTCCAGATGGCCCTCACAAATGCTTTGTCGTACTTCACTCACTCTTTGCATGTCAAGCATCTCTGGGACTACATACATCACCAATTAGCATCTTATATTCATTTGACAGGAAAGGTTCTGCAACAATTTTATTCCAATTTTCTTTGATATAATTTGCATGTTCTTCTCTTATAAGAATCAAGGTTGTGACTGTGGAATTTTCCTTCCAGCTCCTCCCTCCACCAAATGTTTTTCTCCATGCAGCACCATTTGATTTGTATTTGAGGGAAAATTTCTTTGGTGTGACATTATTAGAAGCTGGTGAGACCATGTTAGTGTATACCAATGCATACAGTAGGCATTTAGTGTGTCACATGTCTCCAGAGGGCTGTGTCCCAGCCAATGCATTATCATATTTTCAAATTCTAGGTTGTGAGACCTCCTCATTGGTCTGTAGATTTGGCACTGTCATCCCTTCATTCCTTTGAAAAAGTCTTTCAGATAGACATTTATACTCTGAACTCTGTGCTAAGCTTTTAAAATGTGAACCGACTGACATGGTGGCTCACACCTGTAATCCCAGCACTCTGGGAGGCTGAGGAGGGAACATTTCTTTTTTTTTTTTTTCGAGTTGGCGTCTCACTCTGTTGCCCAGACTGGAGTGCAGTGGCCGCTCCCAGCCACCGCAGCCTCGACCTGCTGGGCTCTGGCGATCTTTCCGCCTCAGCCTTCCAAGTAGCTGGAACTACAGGCGCGCACTACCGCGCCCGGCTAATTTTTGATTTATTATAGAGATGAGGTTTCGCCAAGTTGCCCAGACGGGTCTTGAACCTGTGGGCTCAGGCAATCCACTCACCTTAGCCTCCCAAAGGCACAGGATTACAGGCTGAGCCACCAAACCCGGCTGGGAGCATTTCTTAAGCCCAGGATTTTGAGACCAAACTGAGCCACACAGTGAGACCCTTGCTTCTATATAAAAAAGTAAATAACCAAAACAGTGAACTTTGTATGCTAGCACTGATAGTAATGAAAAATCTTGACATACAAAAATCACAATTAGCCAATATACTAAAGAGATGCAACGCATCAAAGGAATTCAATTGTCACTTGGCAAATGGCGGAAGTTACTTTTAAGAGTTTTTCAATGTGGTCAGTATTGACACTTTGGAGAGCAGGTAAGTGATACACCAAACCCTGTTGGGCAGTGCCTTCTTGACATTTTCACTTGAATTGTTCACAGGCATTTTATTTATTTTTATTTTTTATTATAAATTCAGGGTTAGGTATACAAACGTTGATTATGCAGGTACCTTTGTGGATGAGGTAGGCCCCTCGTTCCCCTAGTAGTTTCCCTTAACTGCCAATCCCACCCCTCCTCCCCCGACAGTTTCCCACTACTGCCAATCCCTTTACCCTAAATGACCATACCTTAAGAATTAAGATAGGTAAGTGGGACCTCATCAAACTGATGAGCTTCTGCAAAGCAAAAGAAACTATCAAGAGAGCAGGGAGTCAGCCCACAGAATGGGAAAAAAATATTTGCCAACTGTGTATCTGACAAAGGCCTAACATCTAGGATCTAGAAGGAACTCAAACACACCGAAAGGAAAAAAACAAACAGCCCCATTAAAAAGTGGGCTAGAAGACACGAATAGACACTTCTCAAAAGAAGATATGCTATATGGGCAGCCAACAGACACATGAAAAAGCCTCACTCATCATCTGAGAAATGCAAATCAAAACCACATCGAGATACCACCTAACCCCAGTAAGAATGGCCATCATTATTAAAACAAACAACAACAGATGCTGGGGAGGACGTGGAGAAAAAAGGAATGCTTCTACACTGCTGGTGGGAATGCACAGTAGTTCACAGGCATTTTAAACTCCACACGCCCGCATTCAGAATCCTCGAATTCTGAATTCAAGAAGCCGGTTCTTCCCCCATCTTGGTAAATGATACCTCATCTACTCAGTCAGTTCAGAAACCTGCAGTCATTAGGAATTTCTTCATTTCTTTCCTCCTCCCCATCTCCCTCTTCTCGGGATCTTGTCAATTTGTTATTTTGCTTCTACCTCAATATCCCAAATTGCCACCTCCTGCCTCACCCTCAGTTCAGGTCCTAATTCCCAGAAAGCTTCTGTAACCTCTAAACTGGCCTCTCTACTGTAGGTCTGTTTTTCATATGTGAGCTTCTCTACCTAAGTGCTAATCAGCGTCCCCAGCATTTTTGGCATCAGGGACCGGCTTCATGGAAGACAATTTTTCCACGGATTGAGGGAGCAGAGGCAGAGCGGGATGTGCAGTCAAGCCTCGCTGCTAGTGTTAATCCGTATTTGCAGCCGCTCCCCAGCACTAGCCTCACCACCTCAGATCATCAGAAATTAGATTCCTCTAGGAAGCAGCAACCTAGATCCCTCGCATGTGTAGTCTGCAATAGGATTCCAGCTCCTATGAGAATCTAATGCCGCTGCTGCTCTGACAGGAAGCAGAGCTCTGCTAGCCTGCCGCTCACTTCCAGCTGTAAGGCCTAGGTCTGCAGCCCAGGGTTTGGGAACTCCTGCTTTATGTCATAAATGGGAGCAAGTATCCCTGCTGATGGAAACTTGCTATTGGCTTTCAGTGGTGTTTAGAACACAACCCAGTCCCCTCCCAACACAACCCTCCCAACCCTGCAAAGCCCTGCAGGTGCTGGCTCCTGGTCATCCTCTCCAACTTCATGTCACACAGGCACAGCCTCACTGCCTTCCCACTCCCGGATGTAGGTTCGTGAAGCGTCTTCAGTTCTTTCCCACCTCTAGGATTTTGCATTTAGTTGCCTGAAAATTACCCCTCCCCGCTTCGGCTCATCACTTGCTTGGCCTCTCATTCTTTGGGTCTTTTCTTGATTATCTGTTCCTCAGAGAGCCCTCTGGGCCCACCCCATTGGAGTAAATTCCCCTGTGACTTTCTGGCAAAGTACCCTGTTTATTTCCTTCAAAGCACTAGTCACAGTCTGAAAATATTTTGGTTATCTATTCGCGTATTTGTCTGCTGTCTATTCTCTGTTATCTAGAGTACTCGAGGCCAAAGTCTGTCTTGTTGAATTTATATTTCTGATACTTATCACAGTGCCGGGCACATAGAAGTTACTTGAAACATATTTATCGAATAGATGTCTTCAGTGAGGTTTGGTGAGGAGAGCTGAGAGTGTATGTGTGTTTAATGGTTAAGTTAAAGGAGGGAGGCATATTTTACCTGGGAGTAGGAGGAGAGATAGGAGAGCTTTGCATTAGCACTGCAGAAAAGTCAGATCAGCTGTAGGGGAGTCCCAACATAAGAGTAATCTATGCAGCCTGGGTCAGTGCAGTGATCAGAGGCCTTGGCCTTGTAACCCTGGCCATTTGCCAGAGACCAGCCAAGTATGTACTGATTAGTGCCTAGGAAAATAGCACAATGTACTCATTCACATAGAAAAAATAAGAGAACCACAGCTCCAGGGTAAAACAGAGCACTGAGCTTCAAAGCAGTCACATGACATGGCTGAGTTCACATCACATTCAATAAATGGAACAGGCAGTCGGTAATCCCAGCACTTTGGGAGGCCGAGGTGAGTGGATTGCCTGAGCCCGTGGGTTTGAGACCAGTCCGGGCAACTTGGTGAGCCCTCGTCTCTACAATAAATCAACAATTAGCCGGGTGTGGTAGCGCATGCCTGTAGTTCCAGCTACTTGGAAGGCTGAGGCGGAAGGATCGCTGGAGCCCAGCAGGTCGACGTCAGGGTGGCCATTAGCATGCCACTGCACTCCAGCCTGGGCGACAGAGTGAGACGCCAATTCAAAAAATAATAAATAAATAAATAAATAGAACAAGCTTCCACTTGCACATATCAACAAATGTGTGAAACTATGATCAAATTCCCCATCCCTGTAATTTGCAATTTAATTTTACAAATAGGAAGAGAGCTAAAGGGACACATTTATGAGTTGGCATTACACAGTGGGACGAAACCACACGGATGAGACTTTGACAGGAGCCCGCTGACTCCACAGTGCTCAGACTGGGAGAAGGAAGCACATTCTTCAGGAAAAAGAAACTTGCTGCCCTGATGAAAACTCTATGCTTGGAGGCCCACAAGTAAAGTGGTTAAGCATATGTGCCCTATGAATAATGATAATAGTAGCACCAGATCGCATTTCCTGAGTACTTGCTGTGTGCCAGGCACTGCATTGAACCATTTGCATGAACCATGTGGCTTAAAACTCCTAACATACCTGTGAGGTAGGTGTGATTTTTTTCCCCTCTATTGTTAGAGCAAAAAAGTACAAAATGAAGAGAGGTTAATTATTGTGCTCTAGATCACACAGCAAGTGTGGGAGGTAGGATTTAAGCACTTATCTGTGTCAGTTTAGAACTGGAACTCCATATTTTCTGTTGATTTGCAAAGAAACCTCATCACTGGGTAACTGAACTCAGGCTCTTACAGGCAAGGGAAAAAAATGAACAATGACGATTGTGATCTCACTGATTTCAATGAAAAAAATACCCTCCGATTTATACCATACAGTATTTCACATATTATCTGTAATTTTTTTTGTGCTTGTTCACTAGAATTCAATAATCTTGAGTTTCTTATGGTCGTCTCCTCCCCCCAGTCCTAACTCAGTGTCTGCATCTCAGTTAAAGACAGAGGTTAGAGCTTGTTTTGAAACACTGATCTATGAAAGTTTTAAACAAATTAGTTCAAACTTTCATTTTCATTAACTAGTTCAATAAAGCAACTTATAGTCATTTAAGAGTAAATGCTTTAAGAACTTGCATTGTAGTTCTTAAGTATGATTCATAAGCAAACCTGACATGGAATGTCAGGGAATGTTACTAGTTAAAAATGGCTGTCTCAAAAGACTCCAAAGAATCCATTGAAGATTCCAAAGAAAATAATGTTAATTGTAAACATCATTCAATTGTAAAGTGTTGTCAATAAAAAACAAAGATGTCCAGAGAAACCAGGGAAAAAGAAAATAAACAAAAGAAGAGAGAGAAATGATTCAATCTTGGAACTCTCACATAGGGGAAATTTTAAAACAGGATATTGGAGGTTTTACAAAATTCATCATTCTCATTTTCAGGTAAAATGCAAACTAGATGCAAGCAGTTTCTAAAACACCATTTTGTATGTCTAATAGGCCAGAATTATTGAAGCAAATCAGATCTCTCATTTTAATATGCATTTACACATTTAAAAATTTAGATTATTGACTATGTTGAATGCTGCGACTTCTAGAGAACCATTATGGCTCACGGGATAGCTTTTTATTTGGCATTGTATCAATTTGGGGCTCAGAATGTCATGCTCTTAATGCAGAGAGAAGGTATGCATGTGAGAAGTGGTACGGAAAGAGAGATGAGATGCACATGAGGTAGGCGATTTCCAAATGTCACCATTTCAACCAAAAAAAAAAAAAAAAAGGAATGTTCTGCTCTCTGGTCTGTGCCAGGCACTTCCTTTTGCACACCCCGCACTTCTCCTTTGCTCTCTGCTGGGCTGCAGCACAGGAAGGACCATTTGCCCCTTAAATATCACATGTAGCTAATTTGCATTACAGACTGTGGGCCCAAGAGGGAGAAACACTTAGTTTTATTAATAGAGTGGATTTTAAATCTCTCTACAGGAGGCCACGGAATGCCCCAAAGGGCTAATCTATGCTATGGAGACATGACAAATCAGAAAAACCCCAGAGAGTCATCCCCCACCCCCCATCACCCCAGCTTCAGAGTTTGCTCCCACTGAAAGCTACCACTAGACCAATTGGCTTTGAGCATCCTCTTTGAGCACTGGAATTGTTCTACACCTGACGATCAAATACCTAAGCCCCTGAGGTTTACAATAGGAATGCTAATGCGTGGCATAAGCCCCACTGAAACAAACAGAGCTGGGATAATAATTTTGTAACCTCATGTTGACATAACCCACCAGCTTGCTGAAGAGCCCCTTCGTGTAGAGGAAACAGAGAAACTATAATGATTTTCAGATACAGTTGACAAGAGACCATTTAGTAAACTTTTATTTTTTTTTAACTAACAGTATGCAGGGATGTTGTATTCTAGGCTGCTACTAATAATCTCATCAGAATGCAAAAGCAGCGACTGTGTTATAAAACCAATGATCTGTTATATTCTGCAAGAATTTACAAAAGCCTAATGTCATTTACTACACCATGAGAACCATACTTGGATAAAAAAAAATAAAACACAACAGAATTCAAAAACTGATTACAGCTGACGAAAAAATAAACTATGTGCGAATGCAATGCTTTAAAGGTATAACATACCACAGTTAAGGACATGGAGCCCAGCGGTGACTTCAGGAGGGAAGGATTGGTTTGGGAACACATGAATGTGCTACATCATTGAGGGTCACTTGGCATCAGGGCATCTATTCAAGCCCAGGATTCTCCAGTCCATGGTTAGTGCTGAGAATGTGTTACTGGCTCAGGCTGCAGGAAACCTGCAGGTTCAAGAGAAGTTTCCTTTTTTTGTTTGTTCGATTTCCCAATAGCATTTTTGACAAAAACATATCTGTAGTAGTCTTCAATACAGAATTTAAATGATTGACAAAAGGAAGAAGTCTTTATTTCAAAGGATATTTGGAATAAAGCCAGTGGAAAAGTCAGTGGCAGGAATCTGTCAGGATCTCTGTGGAGCGGGAAGTGAGATGGCTTTGCCTCCCTCTCGACAGGTTGAAAGGGCAGAGGCAGGCTTCCCTGAGGCCATCATGCTCCATGCTATCGAAGGTCCATGGATTCAATTCTGACAGTTTGTGGCATTTTAATTTTATAAGGAAATGAATGCTTAAAAACTCCTTTGATGCCAGAACCAAATTCTTCTGCATTTTATTCAGTGATTTTTTTTTTCAAACCCAGCTTTCTGAAGGACGACATCTACCTTTATTTCTGCCTTTCTATCATCTATCTAGCCATCCACCCATCATCTATCTACTCTATCATCTATCTATACTATATCTATCTTCTATCTATATCTATTTGTCAATTTTTATCTTTATCTATTGGTCCATCTATCTTCTATGTAACTGCCTATTTCTATCTTTATCTGTTATATTTCTCTCTATTTCTATTGTCTATCTTCTATCTGTCTAATTTGCCTATTTCTATTACCTATCATCTATCTGTCTCTATCTCTATATAACTATCAATCATCCATCTCTACCTCTATATTTATATCTGTCTATATATTTATCTATCTATCTGTATGTCTATCAAAAGAAACTTTGGTGTTCTTGCAATTGCTTGGAAGAAATTTATTCTTAAGACATTTATTATTAAGTCCTTGGAAGAAATTTATTCTCCCTTTTCCAAACTAAGTCCTTTGGCCACATTTTTATCTTATGGAAGTGGCAGCATGTGAAAGGCACAGGGGCCTTAGCATCAAGAGACATTTTTACAGTATTGCTAGCCAGTTGCCAGCAGACTCCTCGCCGAAGTTGTATTCCTGAATGTCCTTGAAGGTACACTTGGTGTTGCAAACTTGCAGGGAGTCATTTTGAAGTGTTGACTTAGGCGCCTGTAAGACATCTGGTAATAATGAAGATGGAGCTTTTAATGCTTTGGGATTTTATGAATGAGTTATAGTACAGGCACTGATGAATCATTAAAGTACATCTCTCCAGGAGGAGGCCGCCCATATTTCTTGACTGCTGGGAAGTTGCACATATTGATAGTTGTCCAGAAAGAAATGGCGATCTGCTAAAGTCTGAATTCCCCTCAGATCAAGTCATTTGAATACCAAATGAAAGCAATGTTAGGTTTTAGGAGAGCCTTGCTTGCCACAGATACATAACTGTGTTGTATAGAAGAAGTAGGTCTATTTATTAGGGAGTCTGATCACATAGGGCCATGGTCAGATGTATGAATAGTTCCTTTGCCTTTGCTCATGCCACTGCTCTTCCTCCCGAGTGACTAGAAGAGTCACCGTCTCCCTTGTGACCTTCTTCAGAGCAGCCCCAGTGTACCCCTCCTTGTGGTGTTTCCAGTCTTCACAGATAAAATTAATTAATTTTCTGTTATATGCCCATAGCACTATGTATGTAATTACCTTAGATCTCTTAACTGTCTTATAAGCATGCCTATAAATGTATTTATTTATTGGTTTATCCTACAAGACTATTAGCTCCTCAATAAATATTATTTTTCATCTGCAGCACATAGCTGAGGTCCTGACATATAATAGGTATCTAATAAATATTAAACATTTGAATAATTACAAAAGAACTTAAAAAATCAAGATTCTAGGAAAAGGTTAGAAAATTATTTCAATAATTTAATAAATTCAGGCTAGCTATTGATCAGCTAAGAAACAGGTTTAGGGGATTCTCATCTGCGAGGAAGGAAAATTTTTAAAAATATCTTTTTCTTTCAGAATTACATAGTGTCACAGTTGAGGGACAGGCCCTTTACTCTGTCTAATAGGCAATCAACAAATAAGACACTTGAAGCAAAAGATTTCATTTGCTCTCATTAAGAGAATATCCATACATAATCACAATTATTGGTCCCTTTTGAGAACTGAGAGTTTGAAAAGAGAAATCTAAATAGATTGAATAATTTCTTTATTCAACAAATCTGTATTGAGCCTCTGCTTAAGTGTCCAACTCTGTGTTAGGTACTGAGGATTCAGGGATGAACCAAAATGGATCTAGTGCTGTCCTCTTGGGTGCAGACTATAGTGAGTGTGGTGGACTTCACACAAAAGATTCCCTAAGGGTCATGTCATGACAACTGTGATACATGCTGTACTTTAATCAGGTCCTTTGATAGCATTCAAGAGGGGATTCTGACCTAGAGAGGAGACATCTTCACTGTGCAAGTGACAAGCAGAAGCTAGAAAGATGGTGGGAGGATAGGGGGAAGTGTGATAAAAAGAAGGGTGGTATAGGCAGAAGGAAAGACAGCATGTCTGCACATGAACCTGGCCCATTTGAAGAAGGCGAGGATAGGGTGAGGCCATGAGACTCCAGTAAAGTGAGTGAGGACAAGAATGGTATGAGCTGAGGATAGAAAGTTGGGTGGGGATCACTGCTTTCAAGGGATCCAAGGCCATGCTAGGGATGTGACAAGGGATAAGGCTGTGGATAACATGCATCCTATGCAAATACAGCTCTAAGATAAGGCCCCCAGTTGCCTCCTTCCAACCAGGCAGCCACTCTACTCCCTCATATCTATCCCTTTGTGTAAAAAAAAAAAAAAAAAAATCCAGAGCTGCTACTAATTTGACACTCTATCCTAAGAGGAATTGGAATTCATGGGAGGATTTTAAGAAGAAAAATGACCTTCAAATTTGAGGTTTTGGAACATTTCTCTAAGCATTCTTTCTGAGAGCTTGTGGAGGAGAGAAAGGATCAGAGTATAACAGAAAGTGAAGAAGTGAGGGATGGTCCACACTGGGGTGAAGTGTGGGGCCAAGTGAGATGAGCACTGAGAAGTTAATGGATTGGAAGTTTGTTTTGAAAGAATAATCAATATGTATGGAGTGTCAAGGATGATTGGTAGGGTTCTGTCATGGGGGTGTGGGTGGATATTGGGCTAATTATTGAAGTAGAAAGAAGTGAGGAAGAACAGTTTGGGATGGAAACATGGTAAGTTCCGTTTTTACAACTGTGGTGTTCAAGGTGCCTGTGAAACATACAAGTAGAGAGATCAAGAGAGGAACTGGACATAAAGTTACAAGGTTGGGAATAGACATTAGCATGGAAATACAAATTTGGGGATCATAGGCTTATAGAGGAAACATGGGGACTACTAATAGAAATTAGAATAATATAGAATTTCTTTGGATCACAATATAGATCATGGAGGAGAAAGGAATAATGCACTAAGAAGTGGTAGAGGTAGTTTTCTTTATACATTATTAGAAATACATGTTAAGTTTTTTGTTATGACATGTTTTGGCCTTTTACTATCTATTACTGACTATATTTTAGTAATATTTGCTGTGTGTTTTGCATTGTACTATTATTAGCAGATACAAGAGTTTTTCCATTCTTCTGGAGGTTATACAGTTCAAAACATGTTAGAAAATTATAAAGAAATTCTTAAGTTGTTTGATATAATCAGTGAAATACCCATTGAAAAATGTCAGAAGTGTCAGAGCCAGATATATATAAATGTCAGAAGTATCAGAGCAAGAAAACGTGTCTGCATATATGTGCATCTCTCTTTCTCACTACACACACACACACACACACACACACACACACACACACACACACACAGTATATATACACACACACATATATACATACATTTCACTAAGTCAGATGTTATCATTGTATAGATATTGGTAATGAAGTTCAGAGAAGTTAAATGATGTTATGTAGTTGGCGGATAGCTGACGGCAGACTTGATATCGCTATACTTAAAGTTCTTTCTACCTGACTACTCCTAATCCAAACAGACAATAGTAGCAGGGCCTCATACACTTTACGAAGCACCATCATCCTTATTAGATCTCTGTTATGAGGTTAGCAGATCTACCCTGCAGTACATAACAGTGAAGTCTTCTGACTCCTACTTGTATTCCACTCTAGGAACATCCCAGGCTCCTTCAGAGCTAGCCTTGGACTCACCCTGAAACTGCACAGAAGCCATGGAATTGATGAGTCAGAGAGTGTCATTCATGAAGTGTGTTCTGATGACAGTGAAAATGCAGTCAGCAAGACCCAGGCCAAAGTGATTAATGTGGAACGCCTCAGATTGATAACTATCTTCCACAGGCTCAACCTTCTGATGTCATGCATCTAAGTGAAACTTCTCTCCTGGGGCTGAATTTTAAGAACACAAGGAAAGAGTAGGTTCATTAAGTGTTTGGTCTAAGGTACATGGGGGATTAGGAAGGGAGACTGGAGGAAAAGGAAACAAATATTTCTCAAATTTTAGGAACTTTGAAAGATAAGAATGTAAAGTGCATGAGGAAATAATAATGATGATGTCGATAGTGATGTTAGGAGAGAAAGGAAGAGGAGCACCCAGTACATTGACACAATATGTTTCTGTTTCGAATCATCTGCTCATGTTTGACCTAGAATCTTGCTTCTGGTAGTTAGGATGCATTTATGGAATTAGCCTTTGGTTGCTACAATGTACATGACTGGCCCCATGTGACTGTGGGTGTCAGACTCATAAGAGTGAGATCAAGGCTATGGTATCCTTCATACTGTATTCCCTGAAGAAAAGCAGGTCTGGCTGTCTTCCACTGGAAAACAGATTCCTCACAAAATGAGTTCATTTTAGCTGTCAGCAATGGCGTATCTACGCATCTCTGTTTGTATGCAACATTGCCAGAAGGATGCCCACCCACCTCCACTGGGGATAAGAATTCCCCATGGGGGAAAAAGACTGCTTCCAAGTGAGTGAAGCAGCTGTTGTTTTACACAGAAATGTCAAAAGCACAAGCAAATTTCTCATCACCAATTGGTGGTGTCATGGCCAAGGAAATACTTTGAGATTTTCATGTGGGTTGGGGAGAAGCAACGGGTTTTATGAGGTTTAAGTTATAGATATAAACTCTGTCTGGAAAGTAAGCCTCTGGTTACAATTTATTTTATTGCTAATGATACATTTGAATCTGAGATATGGAAGGTGGGATTCAATTAGTCACTCATTTTTGAAATTAAAAAATGATGTTACCTTTAATTCACCTTTTCCTTAGTAGTTAAATGAGTATAAATATGTTAAATAAATCTGAATATAAAAAGTATGCAATCTTATAATATATTTCTAGTACAAAAGATTTTGCCATTTCCCAAAATAAATCTCTAAAAATCAAGTATCTGAGACAGTTTTCAAAATGAAAAGAGATATAAGCTATATGCCATTGTGTCCTTATACTGACCTTTTATTTACATATATGTTTGTCCCCATCCATCTGAAATCTTTCCACTCATCTAACAGCTATTGATTAAGTACCTCTGTGGCTGATGGACTGTGTTTGACATTATAGGACACTGAAAGTAATGTAACTCCTATTCTGTCTTCTAGAAGCTTCAAATTATTTTGACTATTAATTTATAGCATAAAGAAGAGTGAGCCACCGTATCAATTCAGCAGTCATCTTTTAAAAATGAAGAAAATAAAAATCATGTAGTTTTCTACCTAATCCAGGGAGACAAAGACACCGAGTCTTACCCATAGATGTGGGGCCAACCCTTAGATCCCTTTTTAGATAAACCAAGGTTGTGCACCTAATAAATGACAATAAAATGTATTTGAACTTGAGAATATATAAAGACTGTAAATTAGCTGTGATTTAGATTATGAGAAAATAGAGGGTAGTTTAATATAAACCAATGAAATCTAATATAACATATAATATTATTATGTTTCCACATGTAAATATCTCTGGCATATGTTTGGTCTGCCTAATGATGTGATGAAAGTAACCAGGTAACTTGATAGTTAACAAATATCACTATAGTAAGCTATTAAACATTGCTCTTGAAACTGCACCTGGGGTTGGATTATCCTGAACTAGTAGCTTCTTTGTTATCCTCTCCCCCAGCACACCATTTTGAAATTAAGGAAATAGAGGCCAAGTAGATTATAGGACTGGCTAAAAGAGAACTATCATCCTGGTCTTCCCATTCCAGGTCAAAGCTCTTTCAACTCTGGCTCTCACAAAGTTTTTTTTTTTTTTTTTTTTTTTTTTTTAATGAGAGATGTTTCACTAGCAACAGCCAATAATAAAACTTATTTTAGCCTAAGCTGGGGCATAAGAGTCTTGTTTTTAAACTCATCTTTCTATATTTTTCCCAACTTCCTTTCCCTACTCCCCTCAGCTATCCCTTTTCCCATCCAATTACTCGTTTCCCAAATAGGACACCTAGTAACTTCACATCAATCGGCACTGAAAAAGCTTCATTATCTCCTGTTTAACTATGTTCCATCAGCATGGCTTTTTAACCCAAAGTAATAGTTCTGATAGGATTCACAGGTTACCTTAGGAAAGGCAACAGCATGTTTGGCTAATGGGTGAGTGAATCCTGGGGTTAGTTTTATGCTATCAGTTACATGTGTAAATGGCTACTTGTTTTACTTAATTAACTTCTGGCCTGGACATGATGCCACACAACTCTGGGCATGTATGCCACAAATACCAGTGATAGACACAGCATATCAAATTTGCCAGAATTCTGGGGCAGTGCTTACATTCAGTTTTGCATATTATCGGAAGGATTGATATTATAATCACATAAACCCAAGCTCAAGATGGTACACACATACAGACACTGAAGCTAAGACTCATGTATCTCTTTTCTTTTTGCTCTTCCCCAACCTGCCATGCCCATCTCCGTGTGGTTCTAGAGCCCACAAGTGTGCATCTTTTTTTTTCTATTTCACCCGTGGACCACATGGGATCCACAGGAAGACATTTTCTCAAATGAATACGCATAAAGATGCCACAAGATCTTCCCATTATACAACCTCTAAGTGTTTTTCTTCCCTTTTTTTTAAAAAGAGGGACTTTAATAGCCCCTTTAAGTTTATTTTCCCTGTATTGTTAATTATATTAAATACCCATATATTTCCTCCCTGAGTATTCATTTAGAAAGAAGGTTTTGTAATAGTCACATTTAATTTATCAGGGTGCAATAATTTGTGTTTCCCAATCATCTTGCTGACTTTGGTTCATTATACTATTGTTTCACATGAGTAAGTTAGCAAAGTTTGGATTGATTGACTCTAATTAACTAAAACTGGTTCCAGGCTGTGCATCTATTGTCATGGTAGCTAGCCGCAAAGCCCTAAACTGCTCAGCAATGGTGATATAAGGTAATATTGATTTGAAAACTGTAGATAATATGTAACCTTGGGCTTATCACTGTTTGGAAGACAAACTAGAAAAGAAAGGGTGGGGAAAGGAAGAGGTATTAGGACCACTTTAAGGACACTTGGGAGTACAAATTGGAGTTTTCAGTAGGTTTGCTTTTTGTTTTTCTGTCTGAAGATAATAGCAGATATATTTTTAGATGAATTTAAAAAATGAGTTCAAAGTTTAGCAGTAGGATGACTAAAATATTTCATGGCTTTTGAAATTGTAAAGAAATGAAATACGTTTGCTGACAGCCCAAAACCCACCAAAAAACTATGGGGAGACTTCCATTTTGGTAGAGGACATATTTCTATATTGCTTAGAAAACCAGGAGTGTCATCTTTTCTCTACTGCTGATTTTTTATAGTTAATCATGATCTTTGCCTGAGAAAAAAATAATGCTCTTTAGACAGTATGACCAACTGGAAAAATTGATTGTATTTATAGCCTGTAAGCGTGAGCTATTTAGTGGTGGAGAGAAATCAAGTTTTAAAAAATTTTTTCCATCTTTGTGGTCATTTAGCTCCCGCATGTAAGTGAGAACATGTGATGTTGGTTTTCTGTCAGAGACAGTTCTCTTAGGGTTCAGAAATTACCTATTGGGTACAATATTCACTATCTGGGGAATGGCCCACCTGAGACCCAATCCGTACCACTACACAATATATCCATGTAACAAACTTGCACATGTACCCCCCTGAATCTAAAACAAAACTGGTAAAAAAAAATTCCTGAGCAGGATACTGTAAGTGAACTTCATCAGTGAACTTCTAGCTTTCCTATTCAAGATGCTGCAGCTTCTGGATCTCCTGTCTTCAAGGTACCACTTAGGATCGCCTAATGTTAGACTGCTGTTCCACGATTTTCCAGTCCCATCTTCTTTATTTTAAGGGCTCCGGGATCCCTACCCTCCATGCCACTCTTATCAGTTGAGCTGCTTTCCCCTTCAACCTTTCATTTCTTACAAACTTTTACAGCTTTTACAGAGCAGCTTTTATGTCCCGGCAGACAGATGAAGTGAAAGTTTGATTCATGTACAATACAGGCTTGCTTGAGAAGTGTTTTGTAGAGAGAGAAAAAGAAAACAAAACAAAAACAAAGAAAACCTTCAGTTTTTCCAGCTATTTCCTTCATCGGTGCCACACTTAAGTCTTTTCAGAAATTGGGACAGGCAACTTCTTTGTCAGTGTCCTCTTCATTTGATCATTTGAGTTTCTTTTAATGTTTTGTGGCTGTTGTGGCTGTGTGAGAAAGAACCAGCTTCCAAACACCACAGTGAAAGAAGCTCGTGTTCATCCAGAGATGTGTTCATGTACAGATAGAGAGATTTATTTCAAGGAATTGGCTCATCTGATTATGGAGGCTGGCACGTCCAAAATCTCCATGGTGGACGGGCAGGCTGAAGATCCAGGAAAGAGCTGAAGTTGCAGTTCAAGTCTGCTGGAAAATTCTCTCTTGCTCCGGAAAGGTCAGTCTTTGGTCTATTCAGGTCTTCAACTGATTGAAGGAGGCCCACTCACATTATGGAGGGAAATCTGCTTCACTCAGAGTCCATCGATTTAAATGCAAAGATCATCCAAAAACACTCTTACAGAAATATCCAGATAATGTTCAGCCAAATCTCTAGGCACCATGACCCAGTCAGTTTAATCACCTGATGATTACCACACAAGCATGATCCATGCCACACACACCTGTGTTTCTTGTTGAATGTCTCAGCAACAAGGTGTCCTCACATCCCCTTGTTCTGAAGTACAGGCAGGGATCCTGGCAGTCCTGAAGCAGTGGGCCACCAGGAATGTTGTGGTGACAGGAGAGACAGTGAAGTCCTTGCTCAGATTCCTTCTTCTTTTTTTTTCATTAATCAGTATTTTTTATTATGGTTTTGTGGGGTACAGTTAAGGGTTAGGTGTACAATGACGTTTCATTCAGGCACCCTGTAGATAAGAAGTGTTTTCCCATCCCCCGACAGATATTTGCTACTGTTAATCCCATCCCCCTCCCCCCCATAGTTTCCCAGTACCGTCAGTCATTTTCTTATAGTATTACATTGGATATTCAAGGTCCATTATATGAGTGAGAACATGTGATATTCGGATTTTTGTTTTTGTGAGAGGTCACTCAGTATTATAGACTCTAGTTCCATCCAGGTTGCAGCGAAATTCATGATTTTGTTCTTTTTTATGGCTGCGTGGTATTCCATCATGTATATGTACCACATTTTTTTAATCCAGTCCTCTTTTGATGGGCAG